>NW_026701202.1:0-61976 GCF_030435755.1 Ochotona princeps | reverse complement strand
GGCTCAATGGGCATTGGACCGGAAGTGACCAAACAGGGTTTCCTAGATAGCTGCCAGGACAGCTGATGTTATGTGAAGTGCATGAGGCAGGTGGAGTTGTTTTGGCACTGGAAGAGCTGTGTTGCTGCTTCGGGCAGTTGCCATTCACCACCACACTACCTTCCCTAGGTGTCATAGCCACTTTCAGACATATGTGCTGCCAGAGCACTTGGTTTCCATGGCAGCGGGAAATGGCTTGGGCTCTGAACTTGTCTTTGGCTGTGGAGTTTTGAGCGCATTGCGTGAGGAGCTCCATGTTAGTTTTTTGTGGGTGCTCAAGCTGCTTGATTCCATCCCACTGGGCTCAATGGGCATGGGACCGGAAGTGAGCAAACAGGGTTTCCTAGATAGCTGCCAGGACAGCTGATGGTATGTGAAGTGCATGAGGCAGGTGGAGTTGTTTTGGCACAGGAAGAGCTGTGCTGCTGCTTCGGGCAGTTGCCATTCACCACCACACTACCTTCCCTAGGTGTCATAGCCACTTTCAGACATATGTGCTGCCAGAGCCCTTGGTTTCCATGGCAGCGGGAAATGGCTTTGGCCTTGAACTTGTCTTTGGCTGTGGAGTTTTGAGCGCCTTGAGTGAGGAGCTCCATGTTAGTTTTGTGTGGGTGCTCAAGCTGCTTGATTCTATCCCACTGGGCTCAATGGGCATTGGACCGGAAGTGTCCAAACAGGGTTTCCTAGAAATCTGCCAGGACAGCTGATGGTATGTGAAGTGCATGAAGCAGGTGGAGTTGTTTTGGCACTGGAAGAGCTGTGCTGCTGCTTCGGGCAGTTGCCATTCACCACCAAACTCCCTTCCCTAGGTGTCATAGCCACTTGCAGACATATGTGCTGCCAGAGCACTTGGTTTCCATGGCAGCGGGAAATGGCTTGGGCTCTGAACTTGTCTTTGGCTGTGGAGTTTTGAGCGCCTTGAGTGAGAAGCTCCATATTAATTTTGTGTGGGTGCTCAAGCTGCTTGATTCCATCCCACTGGGCTCAATGGGCATGGGACCGGAAGTGAGCAAACAGGTTTTCCTAGATAGCTGCCAGGACAGCTGATGGTATGTGAAGTGCATGAGGCAGGTGGAGTTGTTTTGGCACTGGAAGAGCTGTGCTGCTGCTTCGGGCAGTTGCCATTCACCACCACACTCCCTTCCCTAGGTGTCATAGCCACTTTCAGACATATGTGCTGCCAGAGCCCTTGGTTTCCATGGCAGCGGGAAATGGCTTGGGCGCTGAACTTGTCTTTGGCTGTGGAGCTTTGAGCGCCTTGAGTGAGGAGCTCCATGTTAGTTTTGTGTGGGTGCTCAAGCTGCTTGATTCCATCCCACTGGGCTCAATGGGCATGGGACCGGAAGTGAGCAAACAGGGTTTCCTAGATATCTGCCAGAACAGCTGATGGTATGTGAAGTGCATGAGGCAGGTGGAGTTGTTTTGGCACTGGAAGAGCTGTGCTGCTGCTTCGGGCAGTTGCCATTCACCACCACACTACCTTCAATAGGTGTCATAGCCACTTTCAGACATATGTGCTGCCAGAGCACTTGGTTTCCATGGCAGCGGGAAATGGCTTTGGCCCTGAACTTGTCTTTGGCTGTGGAGCTTTGAGCGCGTTGAGTGAGGAGCTCCATGTTGGTTTTGTGTGGGTGCTCAAGCTGCTTGATTCCATCCCACTGGGCTCAATGGGCATGGGACCGGAAGTGAGCAAACAGGGTTTCCTAGATAGCTGCCAGAACAGCTGATGGTATGTGAAGTGCATGAGGCAGGTGGAGTTGTTTTGGCACTGGAAGAGCTGTGCTGCTGCTTCGGGCAGTTGCCATTCACCACCACACTACCTTCCCTAGGTGTCATAGCCACTTTCAGACATATGTGCTGCCAGAGCACTTGGTTTCCATGGCAGCGGGAAATGGCTTTGGCGCTGAACTTGTCTTTGGCTGTGGAGTTTTGAGCGCCTTGAGTGAGGAGCTGCATGTTAGTTTTGTGTGTGTGCTCAAGCTGCTTGATTCCATCCCACTGGGCTCAATGGGCATGGGACCGGAAGTGAGCAAACAGGGTTTCCTAGATAGCTGCTAGGACAGCTGATGGTATGTGAAGTTCATGAGGCAGGAGGAGTTGTTTTGGCACTGGAAGAGCTGTGCTGCTGCTTCGGGCAGTTGCCATTCACCACCACACTACCTTCCCTAGGTGTCATAGCCACTTTCAGACATATGTGCTGCCAGAGCACTTGGTTTCCATGGCAGCGGGAAATGGCTTTGGCGCTGAACTTGTCTTTGGCTGTGGAGTTTTGAGCGCCTTGAGTGAGGAGCTGCATGTTAGTTTTGTGTGTGTGCTCAAGCTGCTTGATTCCATCCCACTGGGCTCAATGGGCATGGGACCGGAAGTGAGCAAACAGGGTTTCCTAGATAGCTGCTAGGACAGCTGATGGTATGTGAAGTTCATGAGGCAGGAGGAGTTGTTTTGGCACTGGAAGAGCTGTGCTGCTGCTTCGGGCAGTTGCCATTCACCACCACACTACCTTCCCTAGGTGTCATAGCCACTTTCAGACATATGTGCTGCCAGAGCACTTGGTTTCCATGGCAGCGGGAAATGGCTTGGGCTCTGAACTTGTGTTTGGCTGTGGAGTTTTGAGCGCCTTGAGTGAGGAGCTGCATGTTAGTTTTGTGTGGGTGCTCAAGCTGCTTGATTTCATCCCACTGGGCTCAATGGGCATGGGACCGGAAGTGAGCAAACAGGGTTTCCTAGATAGCTGCCAAGACAGCTGATGGCATGTGAAGTGCATGAGGCAGGTGGAGTTGTTTTGGCACGGGAAGAGCTGTGCTGCTGCTTCGGGCAGTTGCCATTCACCACCACACTACCTTCCCTAGGTGTCATAGCCACTTTCAGACATATGTGCTGCCAGAGCACTTGGTTTCCATGGCAGCGGGAAATGGCTTGGGCGCTGAAGTTGTCTTTGGCTGTGGAGTTTTGAGCGCTTTGTGTGAGGAGCTCCATGTTAGTTTTGTGTGGGTGCTCAAGCTGCTTGATTCCATCCCACTGGGCTCAATGGGCATGGGACCGGAAGTGAGCAAACAGGGTTTCCTAGATAGCTGCCAGGACAGCTGATGGTATGTGAAGTGCATGAGGCAGGTGGAGTTGTTTTGGCACTGGAAGAGCTGTGCTGCTGCTTCGGGCAGTTGCCATTCACCACCACACTACCTTCCCTAGGTGTCATAGCCACTTTCAGACATATGTGCTGCCAGAGCACTTGGTTTCCATGGCAGCGGGAAATGGCTTTGGCCCTGAACTTGTCTTTGGCTGTGGAGTTTTGAGCGCCTTGAGTGAGGAGCTGCATGTTAGTTTTGTGTGGGTGCTCAAGCTGCTTGATTCCATCCCACTGGGCTCAATGGGCATTGGACCGGAAGTGACCAAACAGGGTTTCCTAGATAGCTGCAGGACAGCTGATGGTATGTGAAGTGCATGAGGCAGGTGGAGTTGTTTTGGCACTGGAAGAGCTGTGCTGCTGCTTCGGGCAGTTGCCATTCACCACCACACTACCTTCCCTAGGTGTCATAGCCACTTTCAGACATATGTGATGCCAAAGCCCATGGTTTCCATGGCAGCGGGAAATGGCATTGGCCCTGAATTTGTGTTTGGCAGTGGAGTTTTGAGCGCCATGAGTGAGGAGCTGCATGTTAGTTTTGTGTGGGTGCTCAAGCTGCTTGATTCTATCCCACTGGGCTCAATGGGCATTGGACCGGAAGTGAGCAAACAGGGTTTCCTAGATAGCTGCCAGGACAGCTGATGGTATGTGAAGTGCATGAGGCAGGTGGAGTTGTTTTGGCACTGGAAGAGCTGTGCTGCTGCTTCGGGCAGTTGCCATTCACCACCACACTACCTTCCCTAGGTGTCATAGCCACTTTCAGACATATGTGCTGCCAGAGCACTTGGTTTCCATGGCAGCGGGAATTGGCTTTGGCCCTGAACTTGTCTTTGGCTGTGGAGTTTTGAGCGTGTTGAGTGAGGAGCTCCATATTAGTTTTGTGTTGGTGCTCAAGCTGCTTGATTCCATCCCACTGGGCTCAATGGGCATTGGACCGGAAGTGACCAAACAGGGTTTCCTAGATAGCTGCCAGAACAGCTGATGGTATGTGAAGTGCATGAGGCAGGTGGAGTTGTTTTGGCACTGGAAGAGCTGTGCTGCTGCTTCGGGCAGTTGCCATTCACCACCACACTACCTTCCCTAGGTGTCATAGCCACTTTCAGACATATGTGCTGCCAGAGCACTTGGTTTCCATGGCAGCGGGAAATGGCATTGGCCCTGAACTTGTGTTTGGCTGTGGAGTTTTGAGCGCCTTGAGTGAGGAGGTGTATGTTAGTTTTGTGTGGGTGCTCAAGCTGCTTGATTCCATCCCACTGGGCTCAATGGGCATTGGACCGGAAGTGAGCAAACAGGGTTTCCTAGATAGCTGCCAGGACAGCTGATGGTATGTGAAGTGCATGAGGCAGGTGGAGTTGTTTTGGCACTGGAAGAGCTGTGCTGCTGCTTCGGGCAGTTGCCATTCACCACCACACTACCTTCCCTAGGTGTCATAGCCACTTTCAGACATATGTGCTGCCAGAGCACTTGGTTTCCATGGCAGCGGGAAATGGCTTGGGCGCTGAACTTGTCTTTGGCTGTGGAGTTTTGAGCGCCTTGAGTGAGGAGCCTCATGTTAGTTTTGTGTGGGTGCTCAAGCTGCTTGATTCCATCCCACTGGGCTCAATGGGCATGGGACCGGAAGTGAGCAAACAGGGTTTCCTAGATAGCTGCCAGGACAGCTGATGGTATGTGAAGTGCATGAGGCAGGTGGAGTTGTTTTGGCACTGGAAGAGCTGTGCTGCTGCTTCGGGCAGTTGCCATTCACCACCACACTACCTTCCCTAGGTGTCATAGCCACTTTCAGACATATGTGCTGCCAGAGCCCTTGGTTTCCATGGCAGCGGGAAATGGCTTTGGCCCTGAACTTGTCTTTGGCTGTGGAGTTTTGAGCGCCTTGAGTGAGGAGCCGCATGTTAGTTTTGTGTGGGTGCTCAAGCTGCTTGATTCCATCCCACTGGGCTCAATGGGCATGGGACCGGAAGTGAGCAAACAGGGTTTCCTAGATAGCTGCCAGGACAGCTGATGGTATGTGAAGTGCATGAAGCAGGTGGAGTTGTTTTGGCACTGGAAGAGCTGTGCTGCTGCTTCGGGCAGTTGCCATTCACCACCACACTACCTTCAATAGGTGTCATAGCCACTTTCAGACATATGTGCTGCCAGAGCACTTGGTTTCCATGGCAGCGGGAAATGGCTTGGGCTCTGAACTTGTCTTTGGCTGTGGAGTTTTGAGCGCCTTGAGTGAGAAGCTCCATATTAATTTTGTGTGGGTGCTCAAGCTGCTTGATTCCATCCCACTGGGCTCAATGGGCATGGGACCGGAAGTGAGCAAACAGGTTTTCCTAGATAGCTGCCAGGACAGCTGATGGTATGTGAAGTGCATGAGGCAGGTGGAGTTGTTTTGGCACTGGAAGAGCTGTGCTGCTGCTTCGGGCAGTTGCCATTCACCACCACACTCCCTTCCCTAGGTGTCATAGCCACTTTCAGACATATGTGCTGCCAGAGCCCTTGGTTTCCATGGCAGCGGGAAATGGCTTGGGCGCTGAACTTGTCTTTGGCTGTGGAGCTTTGAGCGCCTTGAGTGAGGAGCTCCATGTTAGTTTTGTGTGGGTGCTCAAGCTGCTTGATTCCATCCCACTGGGCTCAATGGGCATGGGACCGGAAGTGAGCAAACAGGGTTTCCTAGATATCTGCCAGAACAGCTGATGGTATGTGAAGTGCATGAGGCAGGTGGAGTTGTTTTGGCACTGGAAGAGCTGTGCTGCTGCTTCGGGCAGTTGCCATTCACCACCACACTACCTTCAATAGGTGTCATAGCCACTTTCAGACATATGTGCTGCCAGAGCACTTGGTTTCCATGGCAGCGGGAAATGGCTTTGGCCCTGAACTTGTCTTTGGCTATGGAGCTTTGAGCGCGTTGAGTGAGGAGCTCCATGTTGGTTTTGTGTGGGTGCTCAAGCTGCTTGATTCCATCCCACTGGGCTCAATGGGCATGGGACCGGAAGTGAGCAAACAGGGTTTCCTAGATAGCTGCCAGAACAGCTGATGGTATGTGAAGTGCATGAGGCAGGTGGAGTTGTTTTGGCACTGGAAGAGCTGTGCTGCTGCTTCGGGCAGTTGCCATTCACCACCACACTACCTTCCCTAGGTGTCATAGCCACTTTCAGACATATGTGCTGCCAGAGCACTTGGTTTCCATGGCAGCGGGAAATGGCTTTGGCCCTGAACTTGTCTTTGGCTGTGGAGTTTTGAGCGCATTGAGTGAGGAGCTGCATGTTAGTTTTGTGTGTGTGCTCAAGCTGCTTGATTCCATCCCACTGGGCTCAATGGGCATGGGACCGGAAGTGAGCAAACAGGGTTTCCTAGATAGCTGCTAGGACAGCTGATGGTATGTGAAGTGCATGAGGCAGGAGGAGTTGTTTTGGCACTGGAAGAGCTGTGCTGCTGCTTCGGGCAGTTGCCATTCACCACCACACTACCTTCCCTAGGTGTCATAGCCACTTTCAGACATATGTGCTGCCAGAGCACTTGGTTTCCATGGCAGCGGGAAATGGCTTTGGCGCTGAACTTGTCTTTGGCTGTGGAGTTTTGAGCGCCTTGAGTGAGGAGCTGCATGTTAGTTTTGTGTGTGTGCTCAAGCTGCTTGATTCCATCCCACTGGGCTCAATGGGCATGGGACCGGAAGTGACCAAACAGGGTTTCCTAGATAGCTGCTAGGACAGCTGATGGTATGTGAAGTTCATGAGGCAGGAGGAGTTGTTTTGGCACTGGAAGAGCTGTGCTGCTGCTTCGGGCAGTTGCCATTCACCACCACACTACCTTCCCTAGGTGTCATAGCCACTTTCAGACATATGTGCTGCCAGAGCACTTGGTTTCCATGGCAGCGGGAAATGGCTTGGGCTCTGAACTTGTGTTTGGCTGTGGAGTTTTGAGCGCCTTTAGTGAGGAGCTGCATGTTAGTTTTGTGTGGGTGCTCAAGCTGCTTGATTTCATCCCACTGGGCTCAATGGGCATGGGACCGGAAGTGACCAAACAGGGTTTCCTAGATAGCTGCCAAGACAGCTGATGGCATGTGAAGTGCATGAGGCAGGTGGAGTTGTTTTGGCACGGGAAGAGCTGTGCTGCTGCTTCGGGCAGTTGCCATTCACCACCACACTACCTTCCCTAGGTGTCATAGCCACTTTCAGACATATGTGCTGCCAGAGCACTTGGTTTCCATGGCAGCGGGAAATGGCTTGGGCGCTGAACTTGTCTTTGGCTGTGGAGTTTTGAGCGCGTTGTGTGAGGAGCTGCATGTTAGTTTTGTGTGGGTGCTCAAGCTGCTTGATTCCATCCCACTGGGCTCAATGGGCATGGGACCGGAAGTGAGCAAACAGGGTTTCCTAGATAGCTGCCAGGACAGCTGATGGTATGTGAAGTGCATGAGGCAGGTGGAGTTGTTTTGGCACTGGAAGAGCTGTGCTGCTGCTTCGGGCAGTTGCCATTCACCACCACACTACCTTCCCTAGGTGTCATAGCCACTTTCAGACATATGTGCTGCCAGAGCCCTTGGTTTCCATGGCAGCGGGAAATGGCTTTGGCCCTGAACTTGTCTTTGGCTGTGGAGTTTTGAGCGCCTTGAGTGAGGAGCCGCATGTTAGTTTTGTGTGGGTGCTCAAGCTGCTTGATTCCATCCCACTGGGCTCAATGGGCATGGGACCGGAAGTGAGCAAACAGGGTTTCCTAGATAGCTGCCAGGACAGCTGATGGTATGTGAAGTGCATGAAGCAGGTGGAGTTGTTTTGGCACTGGAAGAGCTGTGCTGCTGCTTCGGGCAGTTGCCATTCACCACCACACTACCTTCCCTAGGTGTCATAGCCACTTTCAGACATATGTGCTGCCAGAGCACTTGGTTTCCATGGCAGCGGGAAATGGCTTGGGCTCTGAACTTGTCTTTGGCTGTGGAGTTTTGAGCACCTTGAGTGAGAAGCTCCATATTAATTTTGTGTGGGTGCTCAAGCTGCTTGATTCCATCCCACTGGGCTCAATGGGCATGGGACCGGAAGTGAGCAAACAGGTTTTCCTAGATAGCTGCCAGGACAGCTGATGGTATGTGAAGTGCATGAGGCAGGTGGAGTTGTTTTGGCACTGGAAGAGCTGTGCTGCTGCTTCGGGCAGTTGCCATTCACCACCACACTCCCTTCCCTAGGTGTCATAGCCACTTTCAGACATATGTGCTGCCAGAGCCCTTGGTTTCCATGGCAGCGGGAAATGGCTTGGGCGCTGAACTTGTCTTTGGCTGTGGAGCTTTGAGCGCCTTGAGTGAGGAGCTCCATGTTAGTTTTGTGTGGGTGCTCAAGCTGCTTGATTCCATCCCACTGGGCTCAATGGGCATGGGACCGGAAGTGAGCAAACAGGGTTTCCTAGATATCTGCCAGAACAGCTGATGGTATGTGAAGTGCATGAGGCAGGTGGAGTTGTTTTGGCACTGGAAGAGCTGTGCTGCTGCTTCGGGCAGTTGCCATTCACCACCACACTACCTTCAATAGGTGTCATAGCCACTTTCAGACATATGTGCTGCCAGAGCACTTGGTTTCCATGGCAGCGGGAAATGGCTTTGGCCCTGAACTTGTCTTTGGCTATGGAGCTTTGAGCGCGTTGAGTGAGGAGCTCCATGTTGGTTTTGTGTGGGTGCTCAAGCTGCTTGATTCCATCCCACTGGGCTCAATGGGCATGGGCCCGGAAGTGAGCAAACAGGGTTTCCTAGATAGCTGCCAGAACAGCTGATGGTATGTGAAGTGCATGAGGCAGGTGGAGTTGTTTTGGCACTGGAAGAGCTGTGCTGCTGCTTCGGGCAGTTGCCATTCACCACCACACTACCTTCCCTAGGTGTCATAGCCACTTTCAGACATATGTGCTGCCAGAGCACTTGGTTTCCATGGCAGCGGGAAATGGCTTTGGCCCTGAACTTGTCTTTGGCTGTGGAGTTTTGAGCGCCTTGAGTGAGGAGCTGCATGTTAGTTTTGTGTGTGTGCTCAAGCTGCTTGATTCCATCCCACTGGGCTCAATGGGCATGGGACCGGAAGTGAGCAAACAGGGTTTCCTAGATAGCTGCTAGGACAGCTGATGGTATGTGAAGTGCATGAGGCAGGAGGAGTTGTTTTGGCACTGGAAGAGCTGTGCTGCTGCTTCGGGCAGTTGCCATTCACCACCACACTACCTTCCCTAGGTGTCATAGCCACTTTCAGACATATGTGCTGCCAGAGCACTTGGTTTCCATGGCAGCGGGAAATGGCTTTGGCGCTGAACTTGTCTTTGGCTGTGGAGTTTTGAGCGCCTTGAGTGAGGAGCTGCATGTTAGTTTTGTGTGGGTGCTCAAGCTGCTTGATTCCATCCCACTGGGCTCAATGGGCATGGGACCGGAAGTGACCAAACAGGGTTTCCTAGATAGCTGCTAGGACAGCTGATGGTATGTGAAGTTCATGAGGCAGGAGGAGTTGTTTTGGCACTGGAAGAGCTGTGCTGCTGCTTCGGGCAGTTGCCATTCACCACCACACTACCTTCCCTAGGTGTCATAGCCACTTTCAGACATATGTGCTGCCAGAGCACTTGGTTTCCATGGCAGCGGGAAATGGCTTGGGCTCTGAACTTGTGTTTGGCTGTGGAGTTTTGAGCGCCTTTAGTGAGGAGCTGCATGTTAGTTTTGTGTGGGTGCTCAAGCTGCTTGATTTCATCCCACTGGGCTCAATGGGCATGGGACCGGAAGTGACCAAACAGGGTTTCCTAGATAGCTGCCAAGACAGCTGATGGCATGTGAAGTGCATGAGGCAGGTGGAGTTGTTTTGGCACGGGAAGAGCTGTGCTGCTGCTTCGGGCAGTTGCCATTCACCACCACACTACCTTCCCTAGGTGTCATAGCCACTTTCAGACATATGTGCTGCCAGAGCACTTGGTTTCCATGGCAGCGGGAAATGGCTTGGGCGCTGAACTTGTCTTTGGCTGTGGAGTTTTGAGCGCGTTGTGTGAGGAGCTGCATGTTAGTTTTGTGTGGGTGCTCAAGCTGCTTGATTCCATCCCACTGGGCTCAATGGGCATGGGACCGGAAGTGAGCAAACAGGGTTTCCTAGATAGCTGCCAGGACAGCTGATGGTATGTGAAGTGCATGAGGCAGGTGGAGTTGTTTTGGCACTGGAAGAGCTGTGCTGCTGCTTCGGGCAGTTGCCATTCACCACCACACTACCTTCCCTAGGTGTCATAGCCACTTTCAGACATATGTGCTGCCAGAGCACTTGGTTTCCATGGCCTCGGGAAATGGCTTTGGCCCTGAACTTGTCTTTGGCTGTGGAGTTTTGAGCGCCTTGAGTGAGGAGCTGCATGTTAGTTTTGTGTGGGTGCTCAAGCTGCTTGATTCCATCCCACTGGGCTCAATGGGCATTGGACCGGAAGTGACCAAACAGGGTTTCCTAGATAGCTGCAGGACAGCTGATGGTATGTGAAGTGCATGAGGCAGGTGGAGTTGTTTTGGCACTGGAAGAGCTGTGCTGCTGCTTCGGGCAGTTGCCATTCACCACCACACTACCTTCCCTAGGTGTCATAGCCACTTTCAGACATATGTGATGCCAAAGCCCATGGTTTCCATGGCAGCGGGAAATGGCATTGGCCCTGAATTTGTGTTTGGCAGTGGAGTTTTGAGCGCCATGAGTGAGGAGCTGCATGTTAGTTTTGTGTGGGTGCTCAAGCTGCTTGATTCTATCCCACTGGGCTCAATGGGCATTGGACCGGAAGTGAGCAAACAGGGTTTCCTAGATAGCTGCCAGGACAGCTGATGGTATGTGAAGTGCATGAGGCAGGTGGAGTTGTTTTGGCACTGGAAGAGCTGTGCTGCTGCTTCGGGCAGTTGCCATTCACCACCACACTACCTTCCCTAGGTGTCATAGCCACTTTCAGACATATGTGCTGCCAGAGCACTTGGTTTCCATGGCAGCGGGAATTGGCTTTGGCCCTGAACTTGTCTTTGGCTGTGGAATTTTGAGCGTGTTGAGTGAGGAGCTCCATATTAGTTTTGTGTTGGTGCTCAAGCTGCTTGATTCCATCCCACTGGGCTCAATGGGCATTGGACCGGAAGTGACCAAACAGGGTTTCCTAGATAGCTGCCAGAACAGCTGATGGTATGTGAAGTGCATGAGGCAGGTGGAGTTGTTTTGGCACTGGAAGAGCTGTGCTGCTGCTTCGGGCAGTTGCCATTCACCACCAAACTACCATCCCTAGGTGTCATAGCCACTTTCAGACATATGTGCTGCCAGAGCACTTGGTTTCCATGGCAGCGGGAAATGGCATTGGCCCTGAACTTGTGTTTGGCTGTGGAGTTTTGAGCGCCTTGAGTGAGGAGGTGTATGTTAGTTTTGTGTGGGTGCTCAAGCTGCTTGATTCCATCCCACTGGGCTCAATGGGCATGGGACCGGAAGTGAGCAAACAGGGTTTCCTAGATAGCTGCCAGGACAGCTGATGGTATGTGAAGTGCATGAGGCAGGTGGAGTTGTTTTGGCACTGGAAGAGCTGTGCTGCTGCTTCGGGCAGTTGCCATTCACCACCACACTACCTTCCCTAGGTGTCATAGCCACTTTCAGACATATGTGCTGCCAGAGCACTTGGTTTCCATGGCAGCGGGAAATGCCTTGGGCGCTGAACTTGTCTTTGGCTGTGGAGTTTTGAGCGCCTTGAGTGAGGAGCCTCATGTTAGTTTTGTGTGGGTGCTCAAGCTGCTTGATTCCATCCCACTGGGCTCAATGGGCATGGGACCGGAAGTGAGCAAACAGGGTTTCCTAGATAGCTGCCAGGACAGCTGATGGTATGTGAAGTGCATGAGGCAGGTGGAGTTGTTTTGGCACTGGAAGAGCTGTGCTGCTGCTTCGGGCAGTTGCCATTCACCACCACACTACCTTCCCTAGGTGTCATAGCCACTTTCAGACATATGTGCTGCCAGAGCCCTTGGTTTCCATGGCAGCGGGAAATGGCTTTGGCCCTGAACTTGTGTTTGGCTGTGGAGTTTTGAGCGCCTTGAGTGAGGAGCCGCATGTTAGTTTTGTGTGGGTGCTCAAGCTGCTTGATTCCATCCCACTGGGCTCAATGGGCATGGGACCGGAAGTGAGCAAACAGGGTTTCCTAGATAGCTGCCAGGACAGCTGATGGTATGTGAAGTGCATGAAGCAGGTGGAGTTGTTTTGGCACTGGAAGCGCTGTGCTGCTGCTTCGGGCAGTTGCCATTCACCACCACACTACCTTCCCTAGGTGTCATAGCCACTTTCAGACATATGTGCTGCCAGAGCACTTGGTTTCCATGGCAGCGGGAAATGGCTTGGGCTCTGAACTTGTCTTTGGCTGTGGAGTTTTGAGCGCCTTGAGTGAGCAGCTCCATATTAATTTTGTGTGGGTGCTCAAGCTGCTTGATTCCATCCCACTGGGCTCAATGGGCATGGGACCGGAAGTGAGCAAACAGGGTTTCCTAGATAGCTGCCAGGACAGCTGATGGTATGTGAAGTGCATGAGGCAGGTGGAGTTGTTTTGGCACTGGAAGAGCTGTGCTGCTGCTTCGGGCAGTTGCCATTCACCACCACACTACCTTCCCTAGGTGTCATAGCCACTTTCAGACATATGTGCTGCCAGAGCACTTGGTTTCCATGGCAGCGGGAATTGGCTTTGGCCCTGAACTTGTCTTTGGCTGTGGAATTTTGAGCGTGTTGAGTGAGGAGCTCCATATTAGTTTTGTGTTGGTGCTCAAGCTGCTTGATTCCATCCCACTGGGCTCAATGGGCATTGGACCGGAAGTGACCAAACAGGGTTTCCTAGATAGCTGCCAGAACAGCTGATGGTATGTGAAGTGCATGAGGCAGGTGGAGTTGTTTTGGCACTGGAAGAGCTGTGCTGCTGCTTCGGGCAGTTGCCATTCACCACCAAACTACCATCCCTAGGTGTCATAGCCACTTTCAGACATATGTGCTGCCAGAGCACTTGGTTTCCATGGCAGCGGGAAATGGCATTGGCGCTGAACTTGTGTTTGGCTGTGGAGTTTTGAGCGCCTTGAGTGAGGAGGTGTATGTTAGTTTTGTGTGGGTGCTCAAGCTGCTTGATTCCATCCCACTGGGCTCAATGGGCATTGGACCGGAAGTGAGCAAACAGGGTTTCCTAGATAGCTGCCAGGACAGCTGATGGTATGTGAAGTGCATGAGGCAGGTGGAGTTGTTTTGGCACTGGAAGAGCTGTGCTGCTGCTTCGGGCAGTTGCCATTCACCACCACACTACCTTCCCTAGGTGTCATAGCCACTTTCAGACATATGTGCTGCCAGAGCACTTGGTTTCCATGGCAGCGGGAAATGCCTTGGGCGCTGAACTTGTCTTTGGCTGTGGAGTTTTGAGCGCCTTGAGTGAGGAGCCTCATGTTAGTTTTGTGTGGGTGCTCAAGCTGCTTGATTCCATCCCACTGGGCTCAATGGGCATGGGACCGGAAGTGAGCAAACAGGGTTTCCTAGATATCTGCCAGGACAGCTGATGGTATGTGAAGTGCATGAGGCAGGTGGAGTTGTTTTGGCACTGGAAGAGCTGTGCTGCTGCTTCGGGCAGTTGCCATTCACCACCACACTACCTTCCCTAGGTGTCATAGCCACTTTCAGACATATGTGCTGCCAGAGCACTTGGTTTCCATGGCAGCGGGAAATGGCTTTGGCCCTGAACTTGTGTTTGGCTGTGGAGTTTTGAGCGCCTTGAGTGAGGAGCCGCATGTTAGTTTTGTGTGGGTGCTCAAGCTGCTTGATTCCATCCCACTGGGCTCAATGGGCATGGGACCGGAAGTGAGCAAACAGGGTTTCCTAGATAGCTGCCAGGACAGCTGATGGTATGTGAAGTGCATGAAGCAGGTGGAGTTGTTTTGGCACTGGAAGAGCTGTGCTGCTGCTTCGGGCAGTTGCCATTCACCACCACACTACCTTCCCTAGGTGTCATAGCCACTTTCAGACATATGTGCTGCCAGAGCACTTGGTTTCCATGGCAGCGGGAAATGGCTTGGGCTCTGAACTTGTCTTTGGCTGTGGAGTTTTGAGCGCCTTGAGTGAGAAGCTCCATATTAATTTTGTGTGGGTGCTCAAGCTGCTTGATTCCATCCCACTGGGCTCAATGGGCATGGGACCGGAAGTGAGCAAACAGGTTTTCCTAGATAGCTGCCAGGACAGCTGATGGTATGTGAAGTGCATGAGGCAGGTGGAGTTGTTTTGGCACTGGAAGAGCTGTGCTGCTGCTTCGGGCAGTTGCCATTCACCACCACACTCCCTTCCCTAGGTGTCATAGCCACTTTCAGACATATGTGCTGCCAGAGCCCTTGGTTTCCATGGCAGCGGCAAATGGCTTGGGCGCTGAACTTGTCTTTGGCTGTGGAGCTTTGAGCGCCTTGAGTGAGGAGCTCCATGTTAGTTTTGTGTGGGTGCTCAAGCTGCTTGATTCCATCCCACTGGGCTCAATGGGCATGGGACCGGAAGTGAGCAAACAGGGTTTCCTAGATATCTGCCAGAACAGCTGATGGTATGTGAAGTGCATGAGGCAGGTGGAGTTGTTTTGGCACTGGAAGAGCTGTGCTGCTGCTTCGGGCAGTTGCCATTCACCACCACACTACCTTCCCTAGGTGTCATAGCCACTTTCAGACATATGTGCTGCCAGAGTACTTGGTTTCCATGGCAGCGGGAAATGGCATTGGCTCTGAACTTGAGTTTGGCTGTGGAGTTTTGAGCGCCTTAAGTGAGGAGCTCCATGTTAGTTTTGTGTGGGTGCTCAAGCTGCTTGATTTCATCCCACTGGGCTCAATGGGCATGGGACCGGAAGTGAGCAAACAGGGTTTCCTAGATAGCTGCCAGGACAGCTGATGGTATGTGAAGTGCATGAGGCAGGTGGAGTTGTTTTGGCACTGGAAGAGCTGTGCTGCTGCTTCGGGCAGTTGCCATTCACCACCACACTACCTTCAATAGGTGTCATAGCCACTTTCAGACATATGTGCTGCCAGAGCCCTTGGTTTCCATGGCCGCGGGAAATGGCTTTGGCCCTGAACTTGTCTTTGGCTGTGGAGTTTTGAGCGCTTTGTGTGAGGAGCTCCATGTTAGTTTTGTGTGGGTGCTCAAGCTGCTTGATTCCATCCCACTGGGCTCAATGGGCATGGGACCGGAAGTGAGCAAACAGGGTTTCTTAGATAGCTGCCAGGACAGCTGATGGTATGTGAAGTGCATGAGGCAGGTGGAGTTGTTTTGGCACTGGAAGAGCTGTGCTGCTGCTTCGGGCAGTTGCCATTCACCACCACACTACCTTCCCTAGGTGTCATAGCCACTTTCAGACATATGTGCTGCCAGAGCACTTGGTTTCCATGGCAGCAGGAAATGGCTTTTTTCCCTGAACTTGTCTTTGGCTGTGGAGTTTTGAGCGCCTTTAGTGAGGAGCTCCATGTTAGTTTTGTGTGGGTGCTCAAGCTGCTTGTTTCCATCCCACTGGGCTCAATGGGCATGGGACCGGAAGTGAGCAAACAGGGTTTCCTAGATAGCTGCCAGGACAGCTGATGGTATGTGAAGTGCATGAAGCAGGTGGAGTTGTTTTGGCACTGGAAGCGCTGTGCTGCTGCTTCGGGCAGTTGCCATTCACCACCACACTACCTTCCCTAGGTGTCATAGCCACTTTCAGACATATGTGCTTCCAGAGCCCTTGGTTTCCATGGCAGCGGGAAATGGCTTTGGCCCTGAACTTGTCTTTGGCTGTGGAGTTTTGAGCGCCATGAGTGAGGAGGTCCATGTTAGTTTTGTGTGGGTGCTCAGGCTGCTTGATTCCATCCCACTGGGTCAATGAGCATTGGACGGAAGTGAGCAAACAGGGTTTCCTAGATAGCTGTCAGGACAGCTGATGGTATGTGAAGTGCATGAGGCAGGTGGAGTTGTTTTGGCACTGGAAGAGCTGTGCTGCTGCTTTGGGCAGTTGCCATTCACCACCACACTCCCTTCCCTAGGTGTCATAGCCACTTTCAGACATATGTGCTGCCAGAGCACTTGGTTTCCATGGCAGCGGGAAATGGCTTTGGCGCTGAACTTGTCTTTGGCTGTGGAGTTTTGAGCGCCTTGAGTGAGGAGCTGCATGTTAGTTTTGTGTGGGTGCTCAAGCTGCTTGATTCCATCCCACTGGGCTCAATGGGCATTGGACCGGAAGTGACCAAACAGGGTTTCCTAGATAGCTGCCAGTACAGCTGATGGTATGTGAAGTTCAGGAAGCAGGTGGAGTTGTTTTGGCACTGGAAGAGCTGTGCTGCTGCTTCGGGCAGTTGCCATTCACCACCACACTACCTTCAATAGGTGTCATAGCCACTTTCAGACATATGTGCTGCCAGAGCACTTGGTTTCCATGGCAGCGGGAAATGGCTTTGGCGCTGAACTTGTCTTTGGCTGTGGAGTTTTGAGCGCCTTGAGTGAGGAGCTGCATGTTAGTTTTGTGTGGGTGCTCAAGCTGCTTGATTCCATCCCACTGGGCTCAATGGGCATGGGACCGGAAGTGAGCAAACAGGGTTTCCTAGATAGCTGCCAGGACAGCTGATGGTATGTGAAGTGCATGAGGCAGGTGGAGTTGTTTTGGCACTGGAAGAGCTGTGCTGCTGCTTTGGGCAGTTGCCATTCACCACCACACTACCTTCCCTAGGTGTCATAGCCACTTTCAGACATATGTGCTTCCAGAGCCCTTGGTTTCCATGGCAGCGGGAAATGGCTTTGGCCCTGAACTTGTCTTTGGCTGTGGAGTTTTGAGCGCCATGAGTGAGGAGGTCCATGTTAGTTTTGTGTGGGTGCTCAGGCTGCTTGATTCCATCCCACTGGGTCAATGGGCATTGGACGGAAGTGAGCAAACAGGGTTTCCTAGATAGCTGTCAGGACAGCTGATGGTATGTGAAGTGCATGAGGCAGGTGGAGTTGTTTTGGCACTGGAAGAGCTGTGCTGCTGCTTTGGGCAGTTGCCATTCACCACCACACTCCCTTCCCTAGGTGTCATAGCCACTTTCAGACATATGTGCTGCCAGAGCCCTTGGTTTCCATGGCAGCGGGAAATGGCTTGGGCCCTGAACTTGTCTTTGGCTGTGGAGTTTTGAGCGCCTTGAGTGAGGAGCTGCATGTTAGTTTTGTGTGGGTGCTCAAGCTGCTTGATTCCATCCCACTGGGCTCAATGGGCATTGGACCGGAAGTGACCAAACAGGGTTTCCTAGATAGCTGCCAGTACAGCTGATGGTATGTGAAGTTCAGGAAGCAGGTGGAGTTGTTTTGGCACTGGAAGAGCTGTGCTGCTGCTTCGGGCAGTTGCCATTCACCACCACACTACCTTCAATAGGTGTCATAGCCACTTTCAGACATATGTGCTGCCAGAGCACTTGGTTTCCATGGCAGCGGGAAATGGCTTTGGCGCTGAACTTGTCTTTGCCTGTGGAGTTTTGAGCGCCTTGAGTGAGGAGCTGCATGTTAGTTTTGTGTGGGTGCTCAAGCTGCTTGATTCCATCCCACTGGGCTCAATGGGCATGGGACCGGAAGTGAGCAAACAGGGTTTCCTAGATAGCTGCCAGGACAGCTGATGGTATGTGAAGTGCATGAGGCAGGTGGAGTTGTTTTGGCACTGGAAGAGCTGTGCTGCTGCTTTGGGCAGTTGCCATTCACCACCACACTACCTTCCCTAGGTGTCATAGCCACTTTCAGACATATGTGCTGCCAGAGCACTTGGTTTCCATGGCAGCGGGAATTGGCTTTGGCCCTGAACTTGTCTTTGGCTGTGGAGTTTTGAGCGTGTTGAGTGAGGAGCTCCATATTAGTTTTGTGTTGGTGCTCAAGCTGCTTGATTCCATCCCACTGGGCTCAATGGGCATTGGACCGGAAGTGACCAAACAGGGTTTCCTAGATAGCTGCCAGAACAGCTGATGGTATGTGAAGTGCATGAGGCAGGTGGAGTTGTTTTGGCACTGGAAGAGCTGTGCTGCTGCTTCGGGCAGTTGCCATTCACCACCACACTACCTTCCCTAGGTGTCATAGCCACTTTCAGACATATGTGCTGCCAGAGCACTTGGTTTCCATGGCAGCGGGAAATGGCATTGGCCCTGAACTTGTGTTTGGCTGTGGAGTTTTGAGCGCCTTGAGTGAGGAGGTGCATGTTAGTTTTGTGTGGGTGCTCAAGCTGCTTGATTCCATCCCACTGGGCTCAATGGGCATGGGACCGGAAGTGAGCAAACAGGGTTTCCTAGATAGCTGCCAGGACAGCTGATGGTATGTGAAGTGCATGAGGCAGGTGGAGTTGTTTTGGCACTGGAAGAGCTGTGCTGCTGCTTCGGGCAGTTGCCATTCACCACCACACTACCTTCCCTAGGTGTCATAGCCACTTTCAGACATATGTGCTGCCAGAGCCCTTGGTTTCCATGGCAGCGGGAAATGGCTTGGGCGCTGAACTTGTCTTTGGCTGTGGAGTTTTGAGCGCCTTGAGTGAGGAGAATAATGTTAGTTTTGTGTGGGTGCTCAAGCTGCTTGATTCCATCCCACTGGGCTCAATGGGCATGGGACCGGAAGTGAGCAAACAGGGTTTCCTAGATAGCTGCCAGGACAGCTGATGGTATGTGAAGTGCATGAGGCAGGTGGAGTTGTTTTGGCACTGGAAGAGCTGTGCTGCTGCTTCGGGCAGTTGCCATTCACCACCACACTACCTTCCCTAGGTGTCATAGCCACTTTCAGACATATGTGCTGCCAGAGCCCTTGGTTTCCATGGCCGCGGGAAATGGCTTTGACCCTGAACTTGTCTTTGGCTGTGGAGTTTTGAGCACCTTGAGTGAGGAGCCTCATGTTAGTTTTGTGTGGGTGCTCAAGCTGCTTGATTCCATCCCACTGGGCTCAATGGGCATGGGACCGGAAGTGAGCAAACAGGGTTTCCTAGATAGCTGCTAGGACAGCTGATGGTATGTGAAGTGCATGAGGCAGGTGGAGTTGTTTTGGCACTGGAAGAGCTGTGCTGCTGCTTCGGGCAGTTGCCATTCACCACCACACTACCTTCAATAGGTGTCATAGCCACTTTCAGACATATGTGCTGCCAGAGCACTTGGTTTCCATGGCAGCGGGAAATGGCTTGGGCTCTGAACTTGTCTTTGGCTGTGGAGTTTTGAGCGCCTTGAGTGAGGAGCTGCATGTTGGTTTTGTGTGGGTGCTCAAGCTGCTTGATTCCATCCCACTGGGCTCAATGGGCATGGGACCGGAAGTGAGCAAACAGGGTTTCCTAGATAGCTGCCAGGACAGCTGATGGTATGTGAAGTGCATGAGGCAGGTGGAGTTGTTTTGGCACTGGAAGAGCTGTGCTGCTGCTTCCGGCAGTTGCCATTCACCACCACACTACCTTCCCTAGGTGTCATAGCCACTTTCAGACATATGTGCTGCCAGAGCCCTTGGTTTCCATGGCAGCGGGAAATGGCTTTGGCCCTGAACTTGTCTTTGGCTGTGGAGCTTTGAGCGCCTTGAGTGAGGAGCTCCATGTTAGTTTTGTGTGGGTGCTCAAGCTGCTTGATTCCATCCCACTGGGCTCAATGGGCATTGGACCGGAAGTGACCAAACAGGGTTTCCTAGATAGCTGCCAAGACAGCTGATGGTATGTGAAGTGCATGAGGCAAGTGGAGTTGTTTTGGCACTGGAAGAGCTGTGCTGCTGCTTCGGGCAGTTGCCATTCACCACCACACTACCTTCCCTAGGTGTCATAGCCACTTTCAGACATATGTGCTGCCAGAGCACTTGGTTTCCATGGCAGCGGGAAATGGCTTTGGCCCTGAACTTGTCTTTGGCTGTGGAGTTTTGAGCGCCTTGAGTGAGGAGCTCCACGTTAGTTTTGTGTGGGTGCTCAAGCTGCTTGATTCCATCCCACTGGGCTCAATGGGCATGGGACCGGAAGTGAGCAAACAGGGTTTCCTAGATAGCTGCCAGGACAGCTGATGGTATGTGAAGTGCATGAGGCAGGAGGAGTTGTTTTGGCACTGGAAGAGCTGTGCTGCTGCTTCGGGCAGTTGCCATTCACCACCACATTACCTTCCCTAGGTGTCATAGCCACTTTCAGACATATGTGCTGCCAGAGCACTTGGTTTCCATGGCAGCGGGAAATGGCATTGGCGCTGAACTTGTCTTTGGCTGTGGAGTTTTGAGCGCCTTGAGTGAGAAGCTCCATGTTAGTTTTGTGTGGGTGCTCAAGCTGCTTGATTCTATCCCACTGGGCAAAATGGGCATGGGACCGGAAGTGACCAAACATTGTTTCCTAGATAGCTGCCAGGACAGCTGATGGTATGTGAAGTGCATGAAGCAGGTGGAGTTGTTTTGGCACTGGAAGAGCTGTGCTGCTGCTTCGGGCAGTTGCCATTCACCACCACACTACCTAACGCTAGGTGTCATAGCCACTTGCAGACATATGTGCTGCCAGAGCCCTTGGTTTCCATGGCAGTGGGAAATGGCTTTGGCCCTGAACTTGTCTTTGGCTGTGGAGTTTTGAGCGCGTTGTGTGAGGAGGTCCATGTTAGTTTTGTGTGGGTGCTCAGGCTGCTTGATTCCATCCCACTGGGCTCAATGGGCATGGGACCGGAAGTGAGCAAACAGGGTTTCCTAGATAGCTCCAAGGACAGCTGATGGTATGTGAAGTGCATGAGGCAGGTGGAGTTGTTTTGGCACTGGAAGAGCTGTGCTGCTGCTTCGGGCAGTTGCCATTCACCACCACACTATCTTCCCTAGGTGTCATAGCCACTTTCAGACATATGTGCTGCCAGAGCACTTGGTTTCCATGGCAGCAGGAAATGGCTTTGGCCCTGAACTTGTCTTTGGCTGTGGAGTTTTGAGCGCCTTTAGTGAGGAGCTCCATGTTAGTTTTGTGTGGGTGCTCAAGCTGCTTGTTTCCATCCCACTGGGCTCAAAGGGCATGGGACCGGAAGTGAGCAAACAGGGTTTCCTAGATAGCTGCCAGGACAGCTGATGGTATGTGAAGTGCATGAGGCAGGTGGAGTTGTTTTGGCACTGGAAGCGCTGTGCTGCTGCTTCGGGCAGTTGCCATTCACCACCACACTACCTTCCCTAGGTGTCATAGCCACTTTCAGACATATGTGCTGCCAGAGTACTTGGTTTCCATGGCAGCGGCAAATGGCTTGGGCTCTGAACTTGTCTTTGGCCGTGGAGTTTTGAGCGCATTGCCTGAGGAGCTCCATGTTAGTTTTGTGTGGGTGCTCAAGCTGCTTGATTCCATCCCACTGGGCTCAATGGGCATGGGACCGGAAGTGAGCAAACAGGGTTTCCTAGAAATCTGCCAGGACAGCAGATGGTATGTGAAGTGCATGAGGCAGGTGGAGTTGTTTTGGCACTGGAAGAGCTGTGCTGCTGCTTCGGGCAGTTGCCATTCACCACCACACTACCTTCCCTAGGTGTCATAGCCACTTTCAGACATATGTGCTGCCAGAGCACTTGGTTTCCATGGCAGCGGGAAATGCCTTGGGCTCTGAACTTGTCTTTTACTGTGGAGTTTTGAGCGCCATGAGTGAGGAGGTCCATGTTAGTTTTGTGTGGGTGCTCAAGCTGCTTGATTCCATCCCACTGGGCTCAATGGGCATGGGACCGGAAGTGAGCAAACAGGGTTTCCTAGATAGCTGCCAGGACAGCTGATGGTATGTGAAGTTCATGAGGCAGGTGGAGTTGTTTTGGCACTGGAAGAGCTGTGCTGCTGCTTCGGGCAGTTGCCATTCACCACCACACTACCTAACGCTAGGTGTCATAGCCTCTTGCAGACATATGTGCTGCCAGAGCACTTGGTTTCCATGGCAGCGGCAAATGGCTTGGGCTCTGAACTTGTCTTTGGCTGTGGAGTTTTGAGCGCCTTGAGTGAGGAGCTCCATGTTGGTTTTGTGTGGGTGCTCAAGCTGCTTGATTCCATCCCACTGGGCTCAATGGGCATGGGACCGGAAGTGAGCAAACAGGGTTTCCTAGATAGCTGCCAGGACAGCTGATGGTATGTGAAGTGCATGAGGCAGGTGGAGTTGTTTTGGCACTGGAAGAGCTGTGCTGCTGCTTCGGGCAGTTGCCATTCACCACCACACTACCTTCAATAGGTGTCATAGCCACTTTCAGACATATGTGCTGCCAGAGCCCTTGGTTTCCATGGCAGCGGGAAATGGCTTTGGCCCTGAACTTGTCTTTGGCTGTGGAGCTTTGAGCCCCTTGAGTGAGGAGCTCCATGTTAATTTTGTGTGGGTGCTCAAGCTGCTTGATTCCATCCCACTGGGCTCAATGGGCATGGGACCGGAAGTGACCAAACAGGGTTTCCTAGATAGCTTCCAAGAAAGCTGATGGTATGTGAAGTGCATGAAGCAGGTGGAGTTGTTTTGGCACTGGAAGAGCTGTGCTGCTGCTTCGGGCAGTTGCCATTCACCACCACACTACCTTCCCTAGGTGTCATAGCCACTTTCAGACATATGTGCTGCCAGAGTACTTGGTTTCCATGGCAGCGGCAAATGGCTTGGGCTCTGAACTTGTCTTTGGCCGTGGAGTTTTGAGCGCATTGCCTGAGGAGCTCCATGTTAGTTTTGTGTGGGTGCTCAAGCTGCTTGATTCCATCCCACTGGGCTCAATGGGCATGGGACCGGAAGTGAGCAAACAGGGTTTCCTAGAAATCTGCCAGGACAGCAGATGGTATGTGAAGTGCATGAGGCAGGTGGAGTTGTTTTGGCACTGGAAGAGCTGTGCTGCTGCTTCGGGCAGTTGCCATTCACCACCACACTACCTTCAATAGGTGTCATAGCCACTTTCAGACATATGTGCTGCCAGAGCACTTGGTTTCCATGGCAGCGGGAAATGCCTTGGGCTCTGAACTTGTCTTTTACTGTGGAGTTTTGAGCGCCTTGAGTGAGGAGGTCCATGTTAGTTTTGTGTGGGTGCTCAAGCTGCTTGATTCCATCCCACTGGGCTCAATGGGCATGGGACCGGAAGTGAGCAAACAGGGTTTCCTAGATAGCTGCCAGGACAGCTGATGGTATGTGAAGTTCATGAGGCAGGTGGAGTTGTTTTGGCACTGGAAGAGCTGTGCTGCTGCTTCGGGCAGTTGCCATTCACCACCACACTACCTTCCCTAGGTGTCATAGCCTCTTGCAGACATATGTGCTGCCAGAGCACTTGGTTTCCATGGCAGCGGCAAATGGCTTGGGCTCTGAACTTGTCTTTGGCTGTGGAGTTTTGAGCGCCTTGAGTGAGGAGCTCCATGTTGGTTTTGTGTGGGTGCTCAAGCTGCTTGATTCCATCCCACTGGGCTCAATGGGCATGGGACCGGAAGTGAGCAAACAGGGTTTCCTAGATAGCTGCCAGGACAGCTGATGGTATGTGAAGTGCATGAGGCAGGTGGAGTTGTTTTGGCACTGGAAGAGCTGTGCTGCTGCTTCGGGCAGTTGCCATTCACCACCACACTACCTTCAATAGGTGTCATAGCCACTTTCAGACATATGTGCTGCCAGAGCCCTTGGTTTCCATGGCAGCGGGAAATGGCTTTGGCCCTGAACTTGTCTTTGGCTGTGGAGCTTTGAGCCCCTTGAGTGAGGAGCTCCATGTTAATTTTGTGTGGGTGCTCAAGCTGCTTGATTCCATCCCACTGGGCTCAATGGGCATGGGACCGGAAGTGACCAAACAGGGTTTCCTAGATAGCTTCCAAGAAAGCTGATGGTATGTGAAGTGCATGAGGCAAGTGGAGTTGTTTTGGCACTGGAAGAGCTGTGCTGCTGCTTCAGGCAGTTGCCATTCACCACCACACTACCTTCCCTAGGTGTCATAGCCACTTTCAGACATATGTGCTGCCAGAGCACTTGGTTTCCATGGCAGCCGGAAATGGCATTGGCGCTGAACTTGTCTTTCGCTGTGGAGTTTTGAGCGCCTTGAGTGAGGAGCTCCATGTTAGTTTTGTGTGGGTGCTCAAGCTGCTTGATTCTATCCCACTGGGCAAAATGGGCATGGGACCGGAAGTGAGCAAACAGGGTTTCCTAGATAGCTGCCAGGACAGCTGATGGTATGTGAAGTGCATGAGGCAGGTGGAGTTGTTTTGGCACTGGAAGAGCTGTGCTGCTGCTTCGGGCAGTTGCCATTCACCACCACACTACCTAACCCTAGGTGTCATAGCCACTTGCAGACATATGTGCTGCCAGAGCCCTTGGTTTCCATGGCAGTGGGAAATGGCTTTGGCCCTGAACTTGTCTTTGGCTGTGGAGTTTTGAGCGTGTTGAGTTAGGAGCTCCATATTTGTTTTGTGTGGGTGCTCAAGCTGCTTGATTCTATCCCACTGGGCTCAATGGGCATGGGACCGGAAGTGACCAAACAGGGTTTCCTAGATATCTGCCAGGACAGCTGATGGTATGTGAAGTGCATGAGGCAGGTGGAGTTGTTTTGGCACTGGAAGAGCTGTGCTGCTGCTTCGGGCAGTTGCCATTCACCACCACACTACCTTCAATAGGTGTCATAGCCACTTTCAGACATATGTGCTGCCAGAGCCCTTGGTTTCCATGGCAGCGGGAAATGGCTTGGGCCCTGAACTTGTCTTTGGCTGTGGAGTTTTGAGCGCCTTTAGTGAGGAGCTGCATGTTAGTTTTGTGTGGGTGCTCAAGCTGCTTGATTCCATCCCACTGGGCTCAATGGGCATGGGACCGAAAGTGAGCAAACAGGGTTTCCTAGATAGCTGCCAGGACAGCTGATGGTATGTGAAGTACATGAGGCAGGAGGAGTTGTTTTGGCACTGGAAGAGCTGTGCTGCTGCTTCGGGCAGTTGCCATTTACCACCACACTACCTTCCCTAGGTGTCATAGCCACTTTCAGACATATGTGCTGCCAGAGCACTTGGTTTCCATGGCAGCGGGAAATGGCATTGGCCCTGAACTTGTCTTTGGCTGTGGAGTTTTGAGCGCCTTGAGTGAGGAGGTCCATTTTAGTTTTGTGTGGGTGCTTAAGCTGCTTGATTCCATCCCACTGGGCTCAATGGTCATTGGACCGGAAGTGACCAAACAGGGTTTCCTAGATAGCTGCCAGGACAGCTGATGGTATGTGAAGTTCAAGACTGTAGGTGGAGTTTTTTTGGCACTGGAAGAGCTGTGCTGCTGCTTCGGGCAGTTGCCATTCACCACCACACTACCTTCCCTAGGTGTCATAGCCACTTTCAGACATATGTGCTGCCAGAGCACTTGGTTTCCATGGCAGCGGGAAATGGCTTGGGCCCTGAATTTGCCTTTGGCTGTGGAGTTTTGAGCGCCTTGAGTGAGCAGCTCCATATTAGTTTTGTGTGGGTGCTCAAGCTGCTTGATTCTATCCCACTGGGCTCAATGGGCATTGGACCGGAAGTGACCAAACAGGGTTTCCTAGATAGCTGCCAGGACAGCTGATGGTATGTGAAGTGCATGAGGCAGGTGGAGTTGTTTTGGCACTGGAAGAGCTGTGCTGCTGCTTCGGGCAGTTGCCATTCACCACCACACTACCTTCCCTAGGTGTCATAGCCACTTTCAGACATATGTACTGCCAGAGCACTTGGTTTCCATGGCAGCGGGAAATGGCTTTGGCCCTGTACTTGTGTTTGGCTGTGGGGTTTCCGCGCCTTGAGTGAGGAGCTGCATGTTAGTTTTGTGTGGGTGCTCAAGCTGCTTGATTCCATCCCACTGGGCTCAATGGGCATTGGACCGGAAGTGAGCAAACAGGGTTTCCTAGATAGCTGCCAGGACAGCTGATGGTATGTGAAGTGCATGAGGCAGGTGGAGTTGTTTTGGCACTGGAAGAGCTGTGCTGCTGCTTCAGGCAGTTGCCATTCACCACCACACTACCTTCCCTAGGTGTCATAGCCACTTTCAGACATATGTGCTGCCAGAGTACTTGGTTTCCATGGCAGCGGCAAATGGCTTGGGCTCTGAACTTGTCTTTGGCCGTGGAGTTTTGAGCGCATTGCCTGACGAGCTCCATGTTAGTTTTGTGTGGGTGCTCAAGCTGCTTGATTCCATCCCACTGGGCTCAATGGGCATGGGACCGGAAGTGAGCAAACAGGGTTTCCTAGAAATCTGCCAGGACAGCAGATGGTATGTGAAGTGCATGAGGCAGGTGGAGTTGTTTTGGCACTGGAAGAGCTGTGCTGCTGCTTCGGGCAGTTGCCATTCACCACCACACTACCTTCCCTAGGTGTCATAGCCACTTTCAGACATATGTGCTGCCAGAGCACTTGGTTTCCATGGCAGCGGGAAATGCCTTGGGCTCTGAACTTGTCTTTTACTGTGGAGTTTTGAGCGCCTTGAGTGAGGAGGTCCATGTTAGTTTTGTGTGGGTGCTCAAGCTGCTTGATTCCATCCCACTGGGCTCAATGGGCATGGGACCGGAAGTGAGCAAACAGGGTTTCCTAGATAGCTGCCAGGACAGCTGATGGTATGTGAAGTTCATGAGGCAGGTGGAGTTGTTTTGGCACTGGAAGAGCTGTGCTGCTGCTTCGGGCAGTTGCCATTCACCACCACACTACCTTCCCTAGGTGTCATAGCCTCTTGCAGACATATGTGCTGCCAGAGCACTTGGTTTCCATGGCAGCGGCAAATGGCTTGGGCTCTGAACTTGTCTTTGGCTGTGGAGTTTTGAGCGCCTTGAGTGAGGAGCTCCATGTTGGTTTTGTGTGGGTGCTCAAGCTGCTTGATTCCATCCCACTGGGCTCAATGGGCATGGGACCGGAAGTGAGCAAACAGGGTTTCCTAGATAGCTGCCAGGACAGCTGATGGTATGTGAAGTTCATGAGGCAGGTGGAGTTGTTTTGGCACTGGAAGAGCTGTGCTGCTGCTTCGGGCAGTTGCCATTCACCACCACACTACCTTCAATAGGTGTCATAGCCACTTTCAGACATATGTGCTGCCAGAGCCCTTGGTTTCCATGGCAGCGGGAAATGGCTTTGGCCCTGAACTTGTCTTTGGCTGTGGAGCTTTGAGCCCCTTGAGTGAGGAGCTCCATGTTAATTTTGTGTGGGTGCTCAAGCTGCTTGATTCCATCCCACTGGGCTCAATGGGCATGGGACCGGAAGTGACCAAACAGGGTTTCCTAGATAGCTTCCAAGAAATTGATGGTATGTGAAGTGCATGAGGCAAGTGGAGTTGTTTTGGCACTGGAAGAGCTGTGCTGCTGCTTCAGGCAGTTGCCATTCACCACCACACTACCTTCCCTAGGTGTCATAGCCACTTTCAGACATATGTGCTGCCAGAGCACTTGGTTTCCATGGCAGCGGCAAATGGCATTGGCCCTGAACTTGTCTTTGGCTGTGGAGTTTTGAGCGCCTTCAGTGAGGAGGTCCATTTTAGTTTTGTGTGGGTGCTTAAGCTGCTTGATTCCATCCCACTGGGCTCAATGGTCATTGGACCGGAAGTGACCAAACAGGGTTTCCTAGATAGCTGCCAGGACAGCTGATGGTATGTGAAGTTCAAGACTGTAGGTGGAGTTTTTTTGGCACTGGAAGAGCTGTGCTGCTGCTTCGGGCAGTTGCCATTAACCACCACACTCCCTTCCCTAGGTGTCATAGCCACTTGCAGACATATGTGCTGCCAGAGCACTTGGTTTCCATGGCAGCGGGAAATGGCATTGGCCCTGAACTTGTCTTTGGCTGTGGAGTTTTGCGCGCCTTGAGTGAGGAGCTGCATGTTCGTTTTGTGTGGGTGCTCAAGCTGCTTGATTCCATCCCACTGGGCTCAATGGGCATGGGACCGGAAGTGACCAAACAGGGTTTCCTAGATAGCTGCCAGGACAGCTGATAGTATGTGAAGTGCATGAGGCAGGTGGAGTTGTTTTGGCACTGGAAGAGCTGTGCTGCTGCTTCGGGCAGTTGCCATTCACCACCACACTACCTTCAATAGGTGTCATAGCCACTTTCAGACATATGTGCTGCCAGAGCACTTGGTTTCCATGGCAGCGGGAAATTCCTTGGTGCCAGAGTCCAGCTCCAGCAGAGGTTCGGAACTAGGGAAGGGTGCGTGGATGAGGCGTGAAGAGAGAAAGAAGGAGACGGACCACCAGATTCCTTGATCGTAGTGGACAAAGTGAGAAAGCTGTCCGCTTTATTTATACAGAAGCAGTACAAAGTTTTTTCTTAGGGGCATAATAACATTGCTTCAGGGTGGCACAATTTGCAACTTCTTGAGAAATGATTGAGGAAGGATTCCACATTCCTTGCTTATCTTGGCTTGCCAGTCTTCATCTGCTCTCCTCAGGTCTGGGCTATAACCTAGGCGCCATCTATGTCAACCAGACCCCTACCTTGAATTATGTATGAGTTAAAAGGACTGGGGCCTTGGTCTGTGGGGATCACGGTTATTGACATTAGTTGGCCATAGGTCTGTAAGCTCACAGTTTGTTAACCAAACAAGTAAGCAAGGGTAAAAACGGCGGAAAGAATTGCAGTTAGCAATCAGCTAAGTTACTCTATTTAAAGTTTCAACTCTACAATGGATGAGCGAGTGTTTCCAAAGACAATTCTACAAATTGTTTCAGTATTAGGCAAGGCATTATCCATTCCAACGTTGCAACCAAGAGTTTTTCAGTAGACAACACATCTTATGCGGTAATACACTCCTAATACAATTCTTGTTCTACAACTTATCTATCACTAAATGGGAGAAATACATCAAAAGAGAAAAAACATGAAGATCTAAGACAAAAAGTTATAAACATTACATTCCTCTACAACTACAGGCTCTACAACTTCATAAGTGATCAAACAATAATCAAAAATATCTCTTTATGATGTTAGTGAAATCACCCTATATTTCCTCTAGCTAAAAATTTATGAAAACAACTAAAACAGCTACATTTTCTATATTCTAAAGAATTGCAAGGACAGGCTAACTTTTAAGACCACAGTAACTACATTTTTTTGCCTTAGCAGGATAGGCTTCAGGGTTACAGTAGCTATATTCTTCATCATAGCAGGATGGCCTTTAGGGTCACAGTAACTATATTCTTTGTCATAGCAGAATGACCTTTAGGGTCACAGTAACAGGATAACTTTTAGAGTTCCTCTTATCAAGCCATTCCCTAGAAAGCATGCTAAATATCTGGGCCAGATTTTATGGCAATGGGTAAACAGCACAGACTTAATTATACTCCTGTGTGTAGTTAAAGGCCCACTCACCAGGACATCCTCAGTAACATTAACTCTTAAGCTCATGTTGGTTGTAAAAGCCATCTCACAGGGGCAGACAATGCCTCAATAGATTACATAGTGGGGTGGTTGAGAGTCCATGCGAGGGGGAGTGAAAACTGCGTCAAGGTGGTCAGAGATGAATCCATTTAGCCCTGCTAAGCAGCTGGTAGCTCCCCGGGCCCTGCCAGTCAGGGAGCTGTTCTCTTCACACCTTCGTGTTATACACACCTACTGCATGGCCCCCATCAACTTGGGCTCTGAACTTGTCTTTGGCTGTGCAGTTTTGAGCGCCTAGAGTGAGGAGCTCCATGTTAGTTTTGTGTGGGTGCTCAAGCTGCTTGATTCCATCCCACTGGGCTCAATGGGCATGGGACCGGAAGTGAGCAAACAGGGTTTCCTAGATAGCTGCCAGGACAGCTGATGGTATGTGAAGTTCATGAGGCAGGTGGAGTTGTTTTGGCACTGGAAGAGCTGTGCTGCTGCTTCAGGCAGTTGCCATTCACCACCACACTACCTTCCCTAGGTGTCATAGCCACTTTCAGACATATGTGCTTCCAGAGCACTTGGTTTCCATGGCAGCGGGAAATGGCTTGGGCGCTGAACTTGTCTTTGGCTGTGGAGTTTTGAGCGCCTTCACTGAGGAGCTCCATGTTAGTTTTGTGTGGGTGCTCAAGCTGCTTGATTCCATCCCACTGGGCTCAATGGGCATGGGACCGGAAGTGAGCAAACAGGGTTTCCTAGATAGCTGCCAGGACAGCTGATGGTATGTGAAGTGCATGAGGCAGGTGGAGTTGTTTTGGCACTGGAAGAGCTGTGCTGCTGCTTCGGGCAGTTGCCATTTACCACCACACTCCCTTCCCTAGGTGTCATAGCCACTTTCAGACATATGTGCTGCCAGAGCACTTGGTTTCCATGGCAGCGGGAAATGGCATTGGGCCTGAACTTGTCTTTGGCTGTGGAGTTTTGAGCGTGTTGAGTGAGGAGCTGCATGTTAGTTTTGTGTGGGTGCTCAAGCTGCTTGATTCCATCCCACTGGGCTCAATGGGCATGGGACCAGAAGCGAGCAAACAGGGTTTCCTAGATAGCTGCCAGGACAGCTGATGGTATGTGAAGTGCATGAGGCAGGTGGAGTTGTTTTGGCACTGGAAGAGCTGTGCTGCTGCTTCGGGCAGTTGCCATTCACCACCACACTACCTTCCCTAGGTGTCATAGCCACTTTCAGACATATGTGCTGCCAGAGCACTTGGTTTCCATGGCAGCGGGAAATGGCTTGGGCTCTGAACTTGTCTTTGGCTGTGGAGTTTTGAGCGCCTTCAGTGAGAATCTCCATGTTAGTTTTGTGTGGGTGCTCAAGCTGCTTGATTCCATCCCACTGGGCTCAATGGGCATGGGACCCGAAGTGAGCAAACAGGGTTTCCTAGAAATCTGCCAGGACAGCAGATGGTATGTGAGTTCATGCGGTAGGTGGAGTTGTTTTGGCACTGGAAGAGCTGTGCTGCTGCTTCGGGCAGTTGCCATTCACCACCACACTACCTTCCCTAGGTGTCATAGCCACTTTCAGACATATGTGCTGCCAGAGCACTTGGTTTCCATGGCAGCGGGAAATGGCATTGGGCCTGAACTTGTCTTTGGCTGTGGAGTTTTGAGCGCCTTCACTGAGGAGCTCCATGTTAGTTTTGTGTGGGTGCTCAAGCTGCTTGATTCCATCCCACTGGGCTCAATGGGCATGGGACCGGAAGTGACCAAACAGGGTTTCCTAGATAGCTGCCAGGACAGCTGATGGTATGTGAAGTGCATGAGGCAGGTGGAGTTGTTTTGGCACTGGAAGAGCTGTGCTGCTGCTTCGGGCAGTTGCCATTCACCACCACACTACCTTCCCTAGGTGTCATAGCCACTTTCAGACATATGTGCTGCCAGAGCACTTGGTTTCCATGGCAGAGGGAAATGCCTTGGGCTCTGAACTTGTGTTTGGCTGTGGAGTTTTGAGCACGTTGAGTGAGGAGCTGCATGTTAGTTTTGTGTGGGTGCTCAAGCTGCTTGATTCCATCCCACTGGGCTCAATGGGCATGGGACCGGAAGTGACCAAACAGGGTTTCCAAATAGCTGCCAGGACAGCTGATGGTATGTGAAGTGCATGAGGCAGGAGGAGTTGTTTTGGCACTGGAAGAGCTGTGCTGCTGCTTCGGGCAGTTGCCGTTCACCACCACACTACCTTCCCTAGGTGTCATAGCCACTTTCAGACATATGTGCTGCCAGAGCACTTGGTTTCCATGGCAGCCGGAAATGGCATTGGCGCTGAACTTGTCTTTCGCTGTGGAGTTTTGAGCGCCTTGAGTGAGGAGCTCCATGTTAGTTTTGTGTGGGTGCTCAAGCTGCTTGATTCTATCCCACTGGGCAAAATGGGCATGGGACCGGAAGTGAGCAAACAGGGTTTCCTAGATAGCTGCCAGGACAGCTGATGGTATGTGAACTGCATGAGGCAGGTGGAGTTGTTTTGGCACTGGAAGAGCTGTGCTGCTGCTTCGGGCAGTTGCCATTCACCACCACACTACCTAACCCTAGGTGTCATAGACACTTGCAGACATATGTGCTGCCAGAGCCCTTGGTTTCCATGGCAGTGGGAAATGGCTTTGGCCCTGAACTTGTCTTTGGCTGTGGAGTTTTGAGCGTGTTGACTTAGGAGCTCCATATTAGTTTTGTGTGGGTGCTCAAGCTGCTTGATTCTATCCCACTGGGCTCAATGGGCATGGGACCGGAAGTGACCAAACAGGGTTTCCTAGATATCTGCCAGGACAGCTGATGGTATGTGAAGTGCATGAGGCAGGTGGAGTTGTTTTGGCACTGGAAGAGCTGTGCTGCTGCTTCGGGCAGTTGCCATTCACCACCACACTACCTTCCCTAGGTATCATAGCCACTTTCAGACATATGTGCTGCCAGAGCCCTTGGTTTCCATGGCAGCGGGAAATGGCTTTGGCCCTGAACTTGTCTTTGGCTGTGGAGTTTTGAGCGCCTTTAGTGAGGAGCTGCATGTTAGTTTTGTGTGGGTGCTCAAGCTGCTTGATTACATCCCACTGGGCTCAATGGGCATGGGACCGAAAGTGAGCAAACAGGGTTTCCTAGATAGCTGCCAGGACAGCTGATGGTATGTGAAGTACATGAGGCAGGAGGAGTTGTTTTGGCACTGGAAGAGCTGTGCTGCTGCTTCGGGCAGTTGCCATTTACCACCACACTACCTTCCCTAGGTGTCATAGCCACTTTCAGACATATGTGCTGCCAGAGCACTTGGTTTCCATGGCAGCGGGAAATGGCATTGGCCCTGAACTTGTCTTTGGCTGTGGAGTTTTGAGCGCCTTCAGTGAGGAGGTCCATTTTAGTTTTGTGTGGGTGCTTAAGCTGCTTGATTCCATCCCACTGGGCTCAATGGTCATTGGACCGGAAGTGACCAAACAGGGTTTCCTAGATAGCTGCCAGGACAGCTGATGGTATGTGAAGTTCAAGACTGTAGGTGGAGTTTTTTTGGCACTGGAAGAGCTGTGCTGCTGCTTCGGGCAGTTGCCATTTACCACCACACTACCTTCCCTAGGTGTCATAGCCACTTTCAGACATATGTACTGCCAGAGCACTTGGTTTCCATGGCAGCGGGAAATGGCTTTGGCCCTGTACTTGTGTTTGGCTGTGGGGTTTTGCGCGCCTTGAGTGAGGAGCTGCATGTTAGTTTTGTGTGGGTGCTCAAGCTGCTTGATTCCATCCCACTGGGCTCAATGGGCATTGGACCGGAAGTGAGCAAACAGGGTTTCCTAGATAGCTGCCAGGACAGCTGATGGTATGTGAAGTGCATGAGGCAGGTGGAGTTGTTTTGGCACTGGAAGAGCTGTGCTGCTGCTTCGGGCAGTTGCCATTCACCACCACACTACCTTCCCTAGGTGTCATAGCCACTTTCAGACATATGTGCTGCCAGAGTACTTGGTTTCCATGGCAGCGGCAAATGGCTTGGGCTCTGAACTTGTCTTTGGCCGTGGAGTTTTGAGCGCATTGCCTGAGGAGCTCCATGTTAGTTTTGTGTGGGTGCTCAAGCTGCTTGATTCCATCCCACTGGGCTCAATGGGCATGGGACCGGAAGTGAGCAAACAGGGTTTCCTAGATAGCTGCCAGGACAGCTGATGGTATGTGAAGTGCATGAGGCAGGTGGAGTTGTTTTGGCACTGGAAGAGCTGTGCTGCTGCTTTGGGCAGTTGCCATTCACCACCACACTACCTTCCCTAGGTGTCATAGCCACTTTCAGACATATGTGCTGCCAGAGCACTTGGTTTCCATGGCAGCGGGAAATGCCTTGGGCTCTGAACTTGTCTTTGGCTGTGGAGTTTTGAGCGCCTTGAGTGAGGAGCTCCATGTTAGTTTTGTGTGGGTGCTCAAGCTGCTTGATTCCATCCCACTGGGCTCAATGGGCATGGGACCGGAAGTGAGCAAACAGGGTTTCCTAGATAGCTGCCAGGACAGCTGATGGTATGTGAAGTGCATGAGGCAGGTGGAGTTGTTTTGGCACTGGAAGAGCTGTGCTGCTGCTTCGGGCAGTTGCCATTCACCACCACACTACCTTCAATAGGTGTCATAGCCACTTTCAGACATATGTGCTGCCAGAGCCCTTGGTTTCCATGGCAGCGGGAAATGGCTTTGGCCCTGAACTTGTCTTTGGCTGTGGAGCTTTGAGCGCCTTGAGTGAGGAGCTCCATGTTAGTTTTGTGTGGGTGCTCAAGCTGCTTGATTGCATCCCACTGGGCTCAATGGGCATTGGACCGGAAGTGACCAAACAGGGTTTCCTAGATAGCTGCCAAGACAGCTGATGGTATGTGAAGTGCATGAGGCAAGTGGAGTTGTTTTGGCACTGGAAGAGCTGTGCTGCTGCTTCGGGCAGTTGCCATTCACCACCACACTACCTTCCCTAGGTGTCATAGCCACTTTCAGACATATGTGCTGCCAGAGCACTTGGTTTCCATGGCAGCGGGAAATGGCTTTGGCCCTGAACTTGTCTTTGGCTGTGGAGTTTTGAGCGCCTTGAGTGAGGAGCTCCACGTTAGTTTTGTGTGGGTGCTCAAGCTGCTTGATTCCATCCCACTGGGCTCAATGGGCATGGGACCGGAAGTGAGCAAACAGGGTTTCCTAGATAGCTGCCAGGACAGCTGATGGTATGTGAAGTGCATGAGGCAGGAGGAGTTGTTTTGGCACTGGAAGAGCTGTGCTGCTGCTTCGGGCACTTGCCATTCACCACCACACTACCTTCCCTAGGTGTCATAGCCACTTTCAGACATATGTGCTGCCAGAGCACTTGGTTTCCATGGCAGCCGGAAATGGCATTGGCGCTGAACTTGTCTTTCGCTGTGGAGTTTTGAGCGCCTTGAGTGAGGAGCTCCATGTTAGTTTTGTGTGGGTGCTCAAGCTGCTTGATTCTATCCCACTGGGCAAAATGGGCATGGGACCGGAAGTGAGCAAACAGGGTTTCCTAGATAGCTGCCAGGACAGCTGATGGTATGTGAAGTGCATGAGGCAGGTGGAGTTGTTTTGGCACTGGAAGAGCTGTGCTGCTGCTTCGGGCAGTTGCCATTCACCACCACACTACCTAACCCTAGGTGTCATAGCCACTTTCAGACATATGTGCTGCCAGAGCCCTTGGTTTCCATGGCAGTGGGAAATGGCTTTGGCCCTGAACTTGTCTTTGGCTGTGGAGTTTTGAGCGTGTTGAGTTAGGAGCTCCATATTAGTTTTGTGTGGGTGCTCAAGCTGCTTGATTCTATCCCACTGGGCTCAATGGGCATGGGACCGGAAGTGACCAAACAGGGTTTCCTAGATATCTGCCAGGACAGCTGATGGTATGTGAAGTGCATGAGGCAGGTGGAGTTGTTTTGGCACTGGAAGAGCTGTGCTGCTGCTTCGGGCAGTTGCCATTCACCACCACACTACCTTCCCTAGGTATCATAGCCACTTTCAGACATATGTACTGCCAGAGCCCTTGGTTTCCATGGCAGCGGGAAATGGCTTTGGCCCTGAACTTGTCTTTGGCTGTGGAGTTTTGAGCGCCTTTAGTGAGGAGCTGCATGTTAGTTTTGTGTGGGTGCTCAAGCTGCTTGATTCCATCCCACTGGGCTCAATGGGCATGGGACCGAAAGTGAGCAAACAGGGTTTCCTAGATAGCTGCCAGGACAGCTAATGGTATGTGAAGTACATGAGGCAGGAGGAGTTGTTTTGGCACTGGAAGAGCTGTGCTGCTGCTTCGGGCAGTTGCCATTTACCACCACACTACCTTCCCTAGGTGTCATAGCCACTTTCAGACATATGTGCTGCCAGAGCACTTGGTTTCCATGGCAGCGGGAAATGGCATTGGCCCTGAACTTGTCTTTGGCTGTGGAGTTTTGAGCGCCTTCAGTGAGGAGGTCCATTTTAGTTTTGTGTGGGTGCTTAAGCTGCTTGATTCCATCCCACTGGGCTTAATGGGCATGGGACCGGAAGTGACCAAACAGGGTTTCCTAGATAGCTGCCAGGACAGCTGATGGTATGTGAAGTTCAAGACTGTAGGTGGAGTTTTTTTGGCACTGGAAGAGCTGTGCTGCTGCTTCGGGCAGTTGCCATTAACCACCACACTCCCTTCCCTAGGTGTCATAGCCACTTGCAGACATATGTGCTGCCAGAGCACTTGGTTTCCATGGCAGCGGGAAATGGCATTGGCCCTGAACTTGTCTTTGGCTGTGGAGTTTTGCGCGCCTTGAGTGAGGAGCTGCATGTTCGTTTTGTGTGGGTGCTCAAGCTGCTTGATTCCATCCCACTGGGCTCAATGGGCATGGGACCGGAAGTGACCAAACAGGGTTTCCTAGATAGCTGCCAGGACAGCTGATAGTATGTGAAGTGCATGAGGCAGGTGGAGTTGTTTTGGCACTGGAAGAGCTGTGCTGCTGCTTCGGGCAGTTGCCATTCACCACCACACTACCTTCCCTAGGTGTCATAGCCACTTTCAGACATATGTGCTGCCAGAGCACTTGGTTTCCATGGCAGCGGGAAATTCCTTGGTGCCAGAGTCCAGCTCCAGCAGAGGTTCGGAACTAGGGAAGGGTGCGTGGATGAGGCGTGAAGAGAGAAAGAAGGAGACGGACCACCAGATTCCTTGATCGTAGTGGACAAAGTGAGAAAGCTGTCCGCTTTATTTATACAGAAGCAGTACAAAGTTTTTTCTTAGGGGCATAATAACATTGCTTCAGGGTGGCACAATTTGCAACTTCTTGAGAAATGATTGAGGAAGGATTCCACATTCCTTGCTTATCTTGGCTTGCCAGTCTTCATCTGCTCTCCTCAGGTCTGGGCTATAACCTAGGCGCCATCTATGTCAACCAGACCCCTACCTTGAATTATGTATGAGTTAAAAGGACTGGGGCCTTGGTCTGTGGGGATCACGGTTATTGACATTAGTTGGCCATAGGTCTGTAAGCTCACAGTTTGTTAACCAAACAAGTAAGCAAGGGTAAAAACGGCGGAAAGAATTGCAGTTAGCAATCAGCTAAGTTACTCTATTTAAAGTTTCAACTCTACAATGGATGAGCGAGTGTTTCCAAAGACAATTCTACAAATTGTTTCAGTATTAGGCAAGGCATTATCCATTCCAACGTTGCAACCAAGAGTTTTTCAGTAGACAACACATCTTATGCGGTAATACACTCCTAATACAATTCTTGTTCTACAACTTATCTATCACTAAATGGGAGAAATACATCAAAAGAGAAAAAACATGAAGATCTAAGACAAAAAGTTATAAACATTACATTCCTCTACAACTACAGGCTCTACAACTTCATAAGTGATCAAACAATAATCAAAAATATCTCTTTATGATGTTAGTGAAATCACCCTATATTTCCTCTAGCTAAAAATTTATGAAAACAACTAAAACAGCTACATTTTCTATATTCTAAAGAATTGCAAGGACAGGCTAACTTTTAAGACCACAGTAACTACATTTTTTTGCCTTAGCAGGATAGGCTTCAGGGTTACAGTAGCTATATTCTTCATCATAGCAGGATGGCCTTTAGGGTCACAGTAACTATATTCTTTGTCATAGCAGAATGACCTTTAGGGTCACAGTAACAGGATAACTTTTAGAGTTCCTCTTATCAAGCCATTCCCTAGAAAGCATGCTAAATATCTGGGCCAGATTTTATGGCAATGGGTAAACAGCACAGACTTAATTATACTCCTGTGTGTAGTTAAAGGCCCACTCACCAGGACATCCTCAGTAACATTAACTCTTAAGCTCATGTTGGTTGTAAAAGCCATCTCACAGGGGCAGACAATGCCTCAATAGATTACATAGTGGGGTGGTTGAGAGTCCATGCGAGGGGGAGTGAAAACTGCGTCAAGGTGGTCAGAGATGAATCCATTTAGCCCTGCTAAGCAGCTGGTAGCTCCCCGGGCCCTGCCAGTCAGGGAGCTGTTCTCTTCACACCTTCGTGTTATACACACCTACTGCATGGCCCCCATCAACTTGGGCTCTGAACTTGTCTTTGGCTGTGCAGTTTTGAGCGCCTAGAGTGAGGAGCTCCATGTTAGTTTTGTGTGGGTGCTCAAGCTGCTTGATTCCATCCCACTGGGCTCAATGGGCATGGGACCGGAAGTGAGCAAACAGGGTTTCCTAGATAGCTGCCAGGACAGCTGATGGTATGTGAAGTTCATGAGGCAGGTGGAGTTGTTTTGGCACTGGAAGAGCTGTGCTGCTGCTTCAGGCAGTTGCCATTCACCACCACACTACCTTCCCTAGGTGTCATAGCCACTTTCAGACATATGTGCTGCCAGAGCCCTTGGTTTCCATGGCAGCGGGAAATGGCTTTGGCCCTGAACTTGTCTTTGGCTGTGGAGCTTTGAGTGCCTTGAGTGAGGAGCTCCATGTTAGTTTTGTGTGGGTGCTCAAGCTGCTTGATTGCATCCCACTGGGCTCAATGGGCATTGGACCGGAAGTGACCAAACAGGGTTTCCTAGATAGCTGCCAAGACAGCTGATGGTATGTGAAGTGCATGAGGCAAGTGGAGTTGTTTTGGCACTGGAAGAGCTGTGCTGCTGCTTCGGGCAGTTGCCATTCACCACCACACTACCTTCCCTAGGTGTCATAGCCACTTTCAGACATATGTGCTGCCAGAGCACTTGGTTTCCATGGCAGCGGGAAATGGCTTTGGCCCTGAACTTGTCTTTGGCTGTGGAGTTTTGAGCGCCTTGAGTGAGGAGCTCCACGTTAGTTTTGTGTGGGTGCTCAAGCTGCTTGATTCCATCCCACTGGGCTCAATGGGCATGGGACCGGAAGTGAGCAAACAGGGTTTCCTAGATAGCTGCCAGGACAGCTGATGGTATGTGAAGTGCATGAGGCAGGAGGAGTTGTTTTGGCACTGGAAGAGCTGTGCTGCTGCTTCGGGCAGTTGCCATTCACCACCACACTACCTTCCCTAGGTGTCATAGCCACTTTCAGACATATGTGCTGCCAGAGCACTTGGTTTCCATGGCAGCCGGAAATGGCATTGGCGCTGAACTTGTCTTTCGCTGTGGAGTTTTGAGCGCCTTGAGTGAGGAGCTCCATGTTAGTTTTGTGTGGGTGCTCAAGCTGCTTGATTCTATCCCACTGGGCAAAATGGGCATGGGACCGGAAGTGAGCAAACAGGGTTTCCTAGATAGCTGCCAGGACAGCTGATGGTATGTGAAGTGCATGAGGCAGGTGGAGTTGTTTTGGCACTGGAAGAGCTGTGCTGCTGCTTCGGGCAGTTGCCATTCACCACCACACTACCTAACCCTAGGTGTCATAGCCACTTGCAGACATATGTGCTGCCAGAGCCCTTGGTTTCCATGGCAGTGGGAAATGGCTTTGGCCCTGAACTTGTCTTTGGCTGTGGAGTTTTGAGCGTGTTGAGTTAGGAGCTCCATATTAGTTTTGTGTCGGTGCTCAAGCTGCTTGATTCTATCCCACTGGGCTCAATGGGCATGGGACCGGAAGTGACCAAACAGGGTTTCCTAGATATCTGCCAGGACAGCTGATGGTATGTGAAGTGCATGAGGCAGGTGGAGTTGTTTTGGCACTGGAAGAGCTGTGCTGCTGCTTCGGGCAGTTGCCATTCACCACCACACTACCTTCCCTAGGTATCATAGCCACTTTCAGACATATGTACTGCCAGAGCCCTTGGTTTCCATGGCAGCGGGAAATGGCTTTGGCCCTGAACTTGTCTTTGGCTGTGGAGTTTTGAGCGCCTTTAGTGAGGAGCTGCATGTTAGTTTTGTGTGGGTGCTCAAGCTGCTTGATTGCATCCCACTGGGCTCAATGGGCATTGGACCGGAAGTGACCAAACAGGGTTTCCTAGATAGCTGCCAAGACAGCTGATGGTATGTGAAGTGCATGAGGCAAGTGGAGTTGTTTTGGCACTGGAAGAGCTGTGCTGCTGCTTCGGGCAGTTGCCATTCACCACCACACTACCTTCCCTAGGTGTCATAGCCACTTTCAGACATATGTGCTGCCAGAGCACTTGGTTTCCATGGCAGCGGGAAATGGCTTTGGCCCTGAACTTGTCTTTGGCTGTGGAGTTTTGAGCGCCTTGAGTGAGGAGCTCCACGTTAGTTTTGTGTGGGTGCTCAAGCTGCTTGATTCCATCCCACTGGGCTCAATGGGCATGGGACCGGAAGTGAGCAAACAGGGTTTCCTAGATAGCTGCCAGGACAGCTGATGGTATGTGAAGTGCATGAGGCAGGAGGAGTTGTTTTGGCACTGGAAGAGCTGTGCTGCTGCTTCGGGCAGTTGCCATTCACCACCACACTACCTTCCCTAGGTGTCATAGCCACTTTCAGACATATGTGCTGCCAGAGCACTTGGTTTCCATGGCAGCCGGAAATGGCATTGGCGCTGAACTTGTCTTTCGCTGTGGAGTTTTGAGCGCCTTGAGTGAGGAGCTCCATGTTAGTTTTGTGTGGGTGCTCAAGCTGCTTGATTCTATCCCACTGGGCAAAATGGGCATGGGACCGGAAGTGAGCAAACAGGGTTTCCTAGATAGCTGCCAGGACAGCTGATGGTATGTGAAGTGCATGAGGCAGGTGGAGTTGTTTTGGCACTGGAAGAGCTGTGCTGCTGCTTCGGGCAGTTGCCATTCACCACCACACTACCTAACCCTAGGTGTCATAGCCACTTGCAGACATATGTGCTGCCAGAGCCCTTGGTTTCCATGGCAGTGGGAAATGGCTTTGGCCCTGAACTTGTCTTTGGCTGTGGAGTTTTGAGCGTGTTGAGTTAGGAGCTCCATATTAGTTTTGTGTCGGTGCTCAAGCTGCTTGATTCTATCCCACTGGGCTCAATGGGCATGGGACCGGAAGTGACCAAACAGGGTTTCCTAGATATCTGCCAGGACAGCTGATGGTATGTGAAGTGCATGAGGCAGGTGGAGTTGTTTTGGCACTGGAAGAGCTGTGCTGCTGCTTCGGGCAGTTGCCATTCACCACCACACTACCTTCCCTAGGTATCATAGCCACTTTCAGACATATGTACTGCCAGAGCCCTTGGTTTCCATGGCAGCGGGAAATGGCTTTGGCCCTGAACTTGTCTTTGGCTGTGGAGTTTTGAGCGCCTTTAGTGAGGAGCTGCATGTTAGTTTTGTGTGGGTGCTCAAGCTGCTTGATTCCATCCCACTGGGCTCAATGGGCATGGGACCGAAAGTGAGCAAACAGGGTTTCCTAGATAGCTGCCAGGACAGCTGATGGTATGTGAAGTACATGAGGCAGGAGGAGTTGTTTTGGCACTGGAAGAGCTGTGCTGCTGCTTCGGGCAGTTGCCATTTACCACCACACTACCTTCCCTAGGTGTCATAGCCACTTTCAGACATATGTGCTGCCAGAGCACTTGGTTTCCATGGCAGCGGGAAATGGCATTGGCCCTGAACTTGTCTTTGGCTGTGGAGTTTTGAGCGCCTTCAGTGAGGAGGTCCATTTTAGTTTTGTGTGGGTGCTTAAGCTGCTTGATTCCATCCCACTGGGCTTAATGGGCATGGGACCGGAAGTGACCAAACAGGGTTTCCTAGATAGCTGCCAGGACAGCTGATGGTATGTGAAGTTCAAGACTGTAGGTGGAGTTTTTTTGGCACTGGAAGAGCTGTGCTGCTGCTTCGGGCAGTTGCCATTAACCACCACACTCCCTTCCCTAGGTGTCATAGCCACTTGCAGACATATGTGCTGCCAGAGCACTTGGTTTCCATGGCAGCGGGAAATGGCATTGGCCCTGAACTTGTCTTTGGCTGTGGAGTTTTGCGCGCCTTGAGTGAGGAGCTGCATGTTCGTTTTGTGTGGGTGCTCAAGCTGCTTGATTCCATCCCACTGGGCTCAATGGGCATGGGACCGGAAGTGACCAAACAGGGTTTCCTAGATAGCTGCCAGGACAGCTGATAGTATGTGAAGTGCATGAGGCAGGTGGAGTTGTTTTGGCACTGGAAGAGCTGTGCTGCTGCTTCGGGCAGTTGCCATTCACCACCACACTACCTTCCCTAGGTGTCATAGCCACTTTCAGACATATGTGCTGCCAGAGCACTTGGTTTCCATGGCAGCGGGAAATTCCTTGGTGCCAGAGTCCAGCTCCAGCAGAGGTTCGGAACTAGGGAAGGGTGCGTGGATGAGGCGTGAAGAGAGAAAGAAGGAGACGGACCACCAGATTCCTTGATCGTAGTGGACAAAGTGAGAAAGCTGTCCGCTTTATTTATACAGAAGCAGTACAAAGTTTTTTCTTAGGGGCATAATAACATTGCTTCAGGGTGGCACAATTTGCAACTTCTTGAGAAATGATTGAGGAAGGATTCCACATTCCTTGCTTATCTTGGCTTGCCAGTCTTCATCTGCTCTCCTCAGGTCTGGGCTATAACCTAGGCGCCATCTATGTCAACCAGACCCCTACCTTGAATTATGTATGAGTTAAAAGGACTGGGGCCTTGGTCTGTGGGGATCACGGTTATTGACATTAGTTGGCCATAGGTCTGTAAGCTCACAGTTTGTTAACCAAACAAGTAAGCAAGGGTAAAAACGGCGGAAAGAATTGCAGTTAGCAATCAGCTAAGTTACTCTATTTAAAGTTTCAACTCTACAATGGATGAGCGAGTGTTTCCAAAGACAATTCTACAAATTGTTTCAGTATTAGGCAAGGCATTATCCATTCCAACGTTGCAACCAAGAGTTTTTCAGTAGACAACACATCTTATGCGGTAATACACTCCTAATACAATTCTTGTTCTACAACTTATCTATCACTAAATGGGAGAAATACATCAAAAGAGAAAAAACATGAAGATCTAAGACAAAAAGTTATAAACATTACATTCCTCTACAACTACAGGCTCTACAACTTCATAAGTGATCAAACAATAATCAAAAATATCTCTTTATGATGTTAGTGAAATCACCCTATATTTCCTCTAGCTAAAAATTTATGAAAACAACTAAAACAGCTACATTTTCTATATTCTAAAGAATTGCAAGGACAGGCTAACTTTTAAGACCACAGTAACTACATTTTTTTGCCTTAGCAGGATAGGCTTCAGGGTTACAGTAGCTATATTCTTCATCATAGCAGGATGGCCTTTAGGGTCACAGTAACTATATTCTTTGTCATAGCAGAATGACCTTTAGGGTCACAGTAACAGGATAACTTTTAGAGTTCCTCTTATCAAGCCATTCCCTAGAAAGCATGCTAAATATCTGGGCCAGATTTTATGGCAATGGGTAAACAGCACAGACTTAATTATACTCCTGTGTGTAGTTAAAGGCCCACTCACCAGGACATCCTCAGTAACATTAACTCATAAGCTCATGTTGGTTGTAAAAGCCATCTCACAGGGGCAGACAATGCCTCAATAGATTACATAGTGGGGTGGTTGAGAGTCCATGCGAGGGGGAGTGAAAACTGCGTCAAGGTGGTCAGAGATGAATCCATTTAGCCCTGCTAAGCAGCTGGTAGCTCCCCGGGCCCTGCCAGTCAGGGAGCTGTTCTCTTCACACCTTCGTGTTATACACACCTACTGCATGGCCCCCATCAACTTGGGCTCTGAACTTGTCTTTGGCTGTGCAGTTTTGAGCGCCTAGAGTGAGGAGCTCCATGTTAGTTTTGTGTGGGTGCTCAAGCTGCTTGATTCCATCCCACTGGGCTCAATGGGCATGGGACCGGAAGTGAGCAAACAGGGTTTCCTAGATAGCTGCCAGGACAGCTGATGGTATGTGAAGTTCATGAGGCAGGTGGAGTTGTTTTGGCACTGGAAGAGCTGTGCTGCTGCTTCAGGCAGTTGCCATTCACCACCACACTACCTTCCCTAGGTGTCATAGCCACTTTCAGACATATGTGCTGCCAGAGCCCTTGGTTTCCATGGCAGCGGGAAATGGCTTTGGCCCTGAACTTGTCTTTGGCTGTGGAGCTTTGAGCGCCTTGAGTGAGGAGCTCCATGTTAGTTTTGTGTGGGTGCTCAAGCTGCTTGATTGCATCCCACTGGGCTCAATGGGCATTGGACCGGAAGTGACCAAACAGGGTTTCCTAGATAGCTGCCAAGACAGCTGATGGTATGTGAAGTGCATGAGGCAAGTGGAGTTGTTTTGGCACTGGAAGAGCTGTGCTGCTGCTTCGGGCAGTTGCCATTCACCACCACACTACCTTCCCTAGGTGTCATAGCCACTTTCAGACATATGTGCTGCCAGAGCACTTGGTTTCCATGGCAGCGGGAAATGGCTTTGGCCCTGAACTTGTCTTTGGCTGTGGAGTTTTGAGCGCCTTCACTGAGGAGCTCCACGTTAGTTTTGTGTGGGTGCTCAAGCTGCTTGATTCCATCCCACTGGGCTCAATGGGCATGGGACCGGAAGTGAGCAAACAGGGTTTCCTAGATAGCTGCCAGGACAGCTGATGGTATGTGAAGTGCATGAGGCAGGAGGAGTTGTTTTGGCACTGGAAGAGCTGTGCTGCTGCTTCGGGCAGTTGCCATTCACCACCACACTACCTTCCCTAGGTGTCATAGCCACTTTCAGACATATGTGCTGCCAGAGCACTTGGTTTCCATGGCAGCCGGAAATGGCATTGGCGCTGAACTTGTCTTTCGCTGTGGAGTTTTGAGCGCCTTGAGTGAGGAGCTCCATGTTAGTTTTGTGTGGGTGCTCAAGCTGCTTGATTCTATCCCACTGGGCAAAATGGGCATGGGACCGGAAGTGAGCAAACAGGGTTTCCTAGATAGCTGCCAGGACAGCTGATGGTATGTGAAGTGCATGAGGCAGGTGGAGTTGTTTTGGCACTGGAAGAGCTGTGCTGCTGCTTCGGGCAGTTGCCATTCACCACCACACTACCTAACCCTAGGTGTCATAGCCACTTGCAGACATATGTGCTGCCAGAGCCCTTGGTTTCCATGGCAGTGGGAAATGGCTTTGGCCCTGAACTTGTCTTTGGCTGTGGAGTTTTGAGCGTGTTGAGTTAGGAGCTCCATATTAGTTTTGTGTGGGTGCTCAAGCTGCTTGATTCTATCCCACTGGGCTCAATGGGCATGGGACCGGAAGTGACCAAACAGGGTTTCCTAGATATCTGCCAGGACAGCTGATGGTATGTGAAGTGCATGAGGCAGGTGGAGTTGTTTTGGCACTGGAAGAGCTGTGCTGCTGCTTCGGGCAGTTGCCATTCACCACCACACTACCTTCCCTAGGTATCATAGCCACTTTCAGACATATGTACTGCCAGAGCCCTTGGTTTCCATGGCAGCGGGAAATGGCTTTGGCCCTGAACTTGTCTTTGGCTGTGGAGTTTTGAGCGCCTTTAGTGAGGAGCTGCATGTTAGTTTTGTGTGGGTGCTCAAGCTGCTTGATTCCATCCCACTGGGCTCAATGGGCATGGGACCGAAAGTGAGCAAACAGGGTTTCCTAGATAGCTGCCAGGACAGCTGATGGTATGTGAAGTACATGAGGCAGGAGGAGTTGTTTTGGCACTGGAAGAGCTGTGCTGCTGCTTCGGGCAGTTGCCATTTACCACCACACTACCTTCCCTAGGTGTCATAGCCACTTTCAGACATATGTGCTGCCAGAGCACTTGGTTTCCATGGCAGCGGGAAATGGCATTGGCCCTGAACTTGTCTTTGGCTGTGGAGTTTTGAGCGCCTTCAGTGAGGAGGTCCATTTTAGTTTTGTGTGGGTGCTTAAGCTGCTTGATTCCATCCCACTGGGCTCAATGGGCATGGGACCGGAAGTGAGCAAACAGGGTTTCCTAGATAGCTGCCAGGACAGCTGATGGTATGTGAAGTTCAAGACTGTAGGTGGAGTTTTTTTGGCACTGGAAGAGCTGTGCTGCTGCTTCGGGCAGTTGCCATTAACCACCACACTCCCTTCCCTAGGTGTCATAGCCACTTGCAGACATATGTGCTGCCAGAGCACTTGGTTTCCATGGCAGCGGGAAATGGCATTGGCCCTGAACTTGTCTTTGGCTGTGGAGTTTTGCGCGCCTTGAGTGAGGAGCTGCATGTTCGTTTTGTGTGGGTGCTCAAGCTGCTTGATTCCATCCCACTGGGCTCAATGGGCATGGGACCGGAAGTGAGCAAACAGGGTTTCCTAGATAGCTGCCAGGACAGCTGATAGTATGTGAAGTGCATGAGGCAGGTGGAGTTGTTTTGGCACTGGAAGAGCTGTGCTGCTGCTTCGGGCAGTTGCCATTCACCACCACACTACCTTCCCTAGGTGTCATAGCCACTTTCAGACATATGTGCTGCCAGAGCACTTGGTTTCCATGGCAGCGGGAAATTCCTTGGTGCCAGAGTCCAGCTCCAGCAGAGGTTCGGAACTAGGGAAGGGTGCGTGGATGAGGCGTGAAGAGAGAAAGAAGGAGACGGACCACCAGATTCCTTGATCGTAGTGGACAAAGTGAGAAAGCTGTCCGCTTTATTTATACAGAAGCAGTACAAAGTTTTTTCTTAGGGGCATAATAACATTGCTTCAGGGTGGCACAATTTGCAACTTCTTGAGAAATGATTGAGGAAGGATTCCACATTCCTTGCTTATCTTGGCTTGCCAGTCTTCATCTGCTCTCCTCAGGTCTGGGCTATAACCTAGGCGCCATCTATGTCAACCAGACCCCTACCTTGAATTATGTATGAGTTAAAAGGACTGGGGCCTTGGTCTGTGGGGATCACGGTTATTGACATTAGTTGGCCATAGGTCTGTAAGCTCACAGTTTGTTAACCAAACAAGTAAGCAAGGGTAAAAACGGCGGAAAGAATTGCAGTTAGCAATCAGCTAAGTTACTCTATTTAAAGTTTCAACTCTACAATGGATGAGCGAGTGTTTCCAAAGACAATTCTACAAATTGTTTCAGTATTAGGCAAGGCATTATCCATTCCAACGTTGCAACCAAGAGTTTTTCAGTAGACAACACATCTTATGCGGTAATACACTCCTAATACAATTCTTGTTCTACAACTTATCTATCACTAAATGGGAGAAATACATCAAAAGAGAAAAAACATGAAGATCTAAGACAAAAAGTTATAAACATTACATTCCTCTACAACTACAGGCTCTACAACTTCATAAGTGATCAAACAATAATCAAAAATATCTCTTTATGATGTTAGTGAAATCACCCTATATTTCCTCTAGCTAAAAATTTATGAAAACAACTAAAACAGCTACATTTTCTATATTCTAAAGAATTGCAAGGACAGGCTAACTTTTAAGACCACAGTAACTACATTTTTTTGCCTTAGCAGGATAGGCTTCAGGGTTACAGTAGCTATATTCTTCATCATAGCAGGATGGCCTTTAGGGTCACAGTAACTATATTCTTTGTCATAGCAGAATGACCTTTAGGGTCACAGTAACAGGATAACTTTTAGAGTTCCTCTTATCAAGCCATTCCCTAGAAAGCATGCTAAATATCTGGGCCAGATTTTATGGCAATGGGTAAACAGCACAGACTTAATTATACTCCTGTGTGTAGTTAAAGGCCCACTCACCAGGACATCCTCAGTAACATTAACTCTTAAGCTCATGTTGGTTGTAAAAGCCATCTCACAGGGGCAGACAATGCCTCAATAGATTACATAGTGGGGTGGTTGAGAGTCCATGCGAGGGGGAGTGAAAACTGCGTCAAGGTGGTCAGAGATGAATCCATTTAGCCCTGCTAAGCAGCTGGTAGCTCCCCGGGCCCTGCCAGTCAGGGAGCTGTTCTCTTCACACCTTCGTGTTATACACACCTACTGCATGGCCCCCATCAACTTGGGCTCTGAACTTGTCTTTGGCTGTGCAGTTTTGAGCGCCTAGAGTGAGGAGCTCCATGTTAGTTTTGTGTGGGTGCTCAAGCTGCTTGATTCCATCCCACTGGGCTCAATGGGCATGGGACCGGAAGTGAGCAAACAGGGTTTCCTAGATAGCTGCCAGGACAGCTGATGGTATGTGAAGTTCATGAGGCAGGTGGAGTTGTTTTGGCACTGGAAGAGCTGTGCTGCTGCTTCAGGCAGTTGCCATTCACCACCACACTACCTTCCCTAGGTGTCATAGCCACTTTCAGACATATGTGCTGCCAGAGTACTTGGTTTCCATGGCAGCGGGAAATGGCTTGGGCGCTGAACTTGTCTTTGGCTGTGGAGTTTTGAGCGCCTTCACTGAGGAGCTCCATGTTAGTTTTGTGTGGGTGCTCAAGCTGCTTGATTGCATCCCACTGGGCTCAATGGGCATGGGACCGGAAGTGAGCAAACAGGGTTTCCTAGATAGCTGCCAGGACAGCTGATGGTATGTGAAGTGCATGAGGCAGGTGGAGTTGTTTTGGCACTGGAAGAGCTGTGCTGCTGCTTCGGGCAGTTGCCATTCACCACCACACTACCTTCCCTAGGTGTCATAGACTCTTGCAGACATATGTGCTGCCAGAGCACTTGGTTTCCATGGCAGCGGGAAATGGCTTTGGCCCTGAACTTGTCTTTGGCTGTGGAGTTTTGAGCGCCTTGAGTGAGGAGCTCCATATTAGTTTTGTGTGGGTGCTCAAGCTGCTTGAAGCATCCCACTGGGCTCAATGGGCATGGGACCCGAAGTGACCAAACAGGGTTTCCTAGATAGCTGCCAGGACAGCTGATGGTATGTGAAGTTCAAGACTGTAGGTGGAGTTTTTTTGGCACTGGAAGAGCTGTGCTGCTGCTTCGGGCAGTTGCCATTAACCACCACACTCCCTTCCCTAGGTGTCATAGCCACTTGCAGACATATGTGCTGCCAGAGCACTTGGTTTCCATGGCAGCGGGAAATGGCATTGGCCCTGAACTTGTCTTTGGCTGTGGAGTTTTGCGCGCCTTGAGTGAGGAGCTGCATGTTCGTTTTGTGTGGGTGCTCAAGCTGCTTGATTCCATCCCACTGGGCTCAATGGGCATGGGACCGGAAGTGACCAAACAGGGTTTCCTAGATAGCTGCCAGGACAGCTGATAGTATGTGAAGTGCATGAGGCAGGTGGAGTTGTTTTGGCACTGGAAGAGCTGTGCTGCTGCTTCGGGCAGTTGCCATTCACCACCACACTACCTTCCCTAGGTGTCATAGCCACTTTCAGACATATGTGCTGCCAGAGCACTTGGTTTCCATGGCAGCGGGAAATTCCTTGGTGCCAGAGTCCAGCTCCAGCAGAGGTTCGGAACTAGGGAAGGGTGCGTGGATGAGGCGTGAAGAGAGAAAGAAGGAGACGGACCACCAGATTCCTTGATCATAGTGGACAAAGTGAGAAAGCTGTCCGCTTTATTTATACAGAAGCAGTACAAAGTTTTTTCTTAGGGGCATAATAACATTGCTTCAGGGTGGCACAATTTGCAACTTCTTGAGAAATGATTGAGGAAGGATTCCACATTCCTTGCTTATCTTGGCTTGCCAGTCTTCATCTGCTCTCCTCAGGTCTGGGCTATAACCTAGGCGCCATCTATGTCAACCAGACCCCTACCTTGAATTATGTATGAGTTAAAAGGACTGGGGCCTTGGTCTGTGGGGATCACGGTTATTGACATTAGTTGGCCATAGGTCTGTAAGCTCACAGTTTGTTAACCAAACAAGTAAGCAAGGGTAAAAACGGCGGAAAGAATTGCAGTTAGCAATCAGCTAAGTTACTCTATTTAAAGTTTCAACTCTACAATGGATGAGCGAGTGTTTCCAAAGACAATTCTACAAATTGTTTCAGTATTAGGCAAGGCATTATCCATTCCAACGTTGCAACCAAGAGTTTTTCAGTAGACAACACATCTTATGCGGTAATACACTCCTAATACAATTCTTGTTCTACAACTTATCTATCACTAAATGGGAGAAATACATCAAAAGAGAAAAAACATGAAGATCTAAGACAAAAAGTTATAAACATTACATTCCTCTACAACTACAGGCTCTACAACTTCATAAGTGATCAAACAATAATCAAAAATATCTCTTTATGATGTTAGTGAAATCACCCTATATTTCCTCTAGCTAAAAATTTATGAAAACAACTAAAACAGCTACATTTTCTATATTCTAAAGAATTGCAAGGACAGGCTAACTTTTAAGACCACAGTAACTACATTTTTTTGCCTTAGCAGGATAGGCTTCAGGGTTACAGTAGCTATATTCTTCATCATAGCAGGATGGCCTTTAGGGTCACAGTAACTATATTCTTTGTCATAGCAGAATGACCTTTAGGGTCACAGTAACAGGATAACTTTTAGAGTTCCTCTTATCAAGCCATTCCCTAGAAAGCATGCTAAATATCTGGGCCAGATTTTATGGCAATGGGTAAACAGCACAGACTTAATTATACTCCTGTGTGTAGTTAAAGGCCCACTCACCAGGACATCCTCAGTAACATTAACTCTTAAGCTCATGTTGGTTGTAAAAGCCATCTCACAGGGGCAGACAATGCCTCAATAGATTACATAGTGGGGTGGTTGAGAGTCCATGCGAGGGGGAGTGAAAACTGCGTCAAGGTGGTCAGAGATGAATCCATTTAGCCCTGCTAAGCAGCTGGTAGCTCCCCGGGCCCTGCCAGTCAGGGAGCTGTTCTCTTCACACCTTCGTGTTATACACACCTACTGCATGGCCCCCATCAACTTGGGCTCTGAACTTGTCTTTGGCTGTGCAGTTTTGAGCGCCTAGAGTGAGGAGCTCCATGTTAGTTTTGTGTGGGTGCTCAAGCTGCTTGATTCCATCCCACTGGGCTCAATGGGCATGGGACCGGAAGTGAGCAAACAGGGTTTCCTAGATAGCTGCCAGGACAGCTGATGGTATGTGAAGTTCATGAGGCAGGTGGAGTTGTTTTGGCACTGGAAGAGCTGTGCTGCTGCTTCAGGCAGTTGCCATTCACCACCACACTACCTTCCCTAGGTGTCATAGCCACTTTCAGACATATGTGCTGCCAGAGCACTTGGTTTCCATGGCAGCGGGAAATGGCTTGGGCGCTGAACTTGTCTTTGGCTGTGGAGTTTTGAGCGCCTTCACTGAGGAGCTCCATGTTAGTTTTGTGTGGGTGCTCAAGCTGCTTGATTCCATCCCACTGGGCTCAATGGGCATGGGACCGGAAGTGAGCAAACAGGGTTTCCTAGATAGCTGCCAGGACAGCTGATGGTATGTGAAGTGCATGAGGCAGGTGGAGTTGTTTTGGCACTGGAAGAGCTGTGCTGCTGCTTCGGGCAGTTGCCATTCACCACCACACTACCTTCCCTAGGTGTCATAGACTCTTGCAGACATATGTGCTGCCAGAGTACTTGGTTTCCATGGCAGCGGGAAATGGCTTTGGCTCTGAACTTGTCTTTGGCTGTGGAGTTTTGAGCGCCTTGAGTGAGGAGCTCCATATTAGTTTTGTGTGGGTGCTCAAGCTGCTTGAAGCATCCCACTGGGCTCAATGGGCATGGGACCGGAAGTGAGCAAACAGGGTTTCCTAGATAGCTGCCAGGACAGCTGATGGTATGTGAAGTTCATGAGGCAGGTGGAGTTTTTTTGGCACTTGAAGAGCTGTGCTGCTGCTTCAGGCAGTTGCCATTTACCACCACACTCCCTTCCCTAGGTGTCATAGCCACTTTCAGACATATGTGCTGCCAGAGCACTTGGTTTCCATGGCAGCGGGAAATGGCATTGGGCCTGAACTTGTCTTTGGCTGTGGAGTTTTGAGCGTGTTGAGTGAGGAGCTGCATGTTAGTTTTGTGTGGGTGCTCAAGCTGCTTGATTCCATCCCACTGGGCTCAATGGGCATGGGACCAGAAGCGAGCAAACAGGGTTTCCTAGATAGCTGCCAGGACAGCTGATGGTATGTGAAGTGCATGAGGCAGGTGGAGTTGTTTTGGCACTGGAAGAGCTGTGCTGCTGCTTCGGGCAGTTGCCATTCACCACCACACTACCTTCCCTAGGTGTCATAGCCACTTTCAGACATATGTGCTGCCAGAGCACTTGGTTTCCATGGCAGCGGGAAATGGCTTGGGCTCTGAACTTGTCTTTGGCTGTGGAGTTTTGAGCGCCTTCAGTGAGAATCTCCATGTTAGTTTTGTGTGGGTGCTCAAGCTGCTTGATTCCATCCCACTGGGCTCAATGGGCATGGGACCCGAAGTGAGCAAACAGGGTTTCCTAGAAATCTGCCAGGACAGCAGATGGTATGTGAAGTTCATGCGGTAGGTGGAGTTGTTTTGGCACTGGAAGAGCTGTGCTGCTGCTTCGGGCAGTTGCCATTCACCACCACACTACCTTCCCTAGGTGTCATAGCCACTTTCAGACATATGTGCTGCCAGAGCACTTGGTTTCCATGGCAGCGGGAAATGGCATTGGGCCTGAACTTGTCTTTGGCTGTGGAGTTTTGAGCGCCTTCACTGAGGAGCTCCATGTTAGTTTTGTGTGGGTGCTCAAGCTGCTTGATTCCATCCCACTGGGCTCAATGGGCATGGGACCGGAAGTGAGCAAACAGGGTTTCCTAGATAGCTGCCAGGACAGCTGATGGTATGTGAAGTGCATGAGGCAGGTGGAGTTGTTTTGGCACTGGAAGAGCTGTGCTGCTGCTTCGGGCAGTTGCCATTCACCACCACACTCCCTTCAATAGGTGTCATAGCCACTTTCAGACATATGTGCTGCCAGAGCACTTGGTTTCCATGGCAGCGGGAAATGCCTTGGGCTCTGAACTTGTGTTTGGCTGTGGAGTTTTGAGCACGTTGAGTGAGGAGCTGCATGTTAGTTTTGTGTGGGTGCTCAAGCTGCTTGATTCCATCCCACTGGGCTCAATGGGCATGGGACCGGAAGTGACCAAACAGGGTTTCCAAATAGCTGCCAGGACAGCTGATGGTATGTGAAGTGCATGAGGCAGGTGGAGTTGTTTTGGCACTGGAAGAGCTGTGCTGCTGCTTCGGGCAGTTGCCATTCACCACCACACTATCTTCCCTAGGTGTCATAGCCACTTTCAGACATATGTGCTGTCGCCGCTAGCTGAGCTGACATAATAGGCACGGTGAATGTCCCAGCGAAAAGCACCGACACACTGGGACCATGATGGTGTTAGAAGTGCTGGGAGCCGTCTCTCTCTGTGTCATCCCTCCACAGCCTCTTTATTACCATATTATCTCCTCTTTCCCCCAAGCCCATCAACAGGACAATAGGATGCCAATGAGTCTGCAAAGGCTAGGTGCTACTGCCCTAGGCCGGATTCCTGAGTGCTCAGCTTAAGGAATGTAAATCAACTCCTCAGCAGACAACATATTCCCCCTTCTGTATTAAAGCAGACTTGAATGTGCCTGTCTTAGGTTGTGGACTCTCAGGTTATCAGCCTTACCCGTCATCGGGAACCTCCGTAGCATGACGGAGACCCTGTCCTAGGTTGGTCAGTTCCCGGTCCATCTTACCCGTCACTGACTGCCATTCAACGCCTTGTCTGCTGCAGCTGCTCAAACCATACTTGGGGAAGCTGGTAACCCTGTTCCAAGGCTGGGAGTGAATATCAGCTCAGTAGCAAAGAGCAAACACCAGTTTCCGGGCTTGGGAAAACAAAGCACTTCACAGGTGAAACATACATAAAAGGCACAATGGGAGGCAAGAGGCCATGATCTTAGGAGTAACTTAGCTCAGTAGCAATGAGCAGACAGCAGTTCCCAGTCTTGGGAAAACAATTTGCACTTGCACAGATGATAAAACAGAAATGCATACAATACAACAGAAAGGCATACGATGGGTTACAGGAGGCCTAGACCAATTCTAACAGCATTTGCTATTTCTTTTCCAACAAATCAACCCATAGTCCAGCATAAGCATGCCCACCCGCTCATGTTCATCAGTAAAGTCCTGTTGTTCCATAACTCTGGCAGTCTGTTCTGCGAGCTTGTTCACTGTCACCACGGTAGCTGGTGGTAGTGGCTGTTGACGTACTGGCTCTGATGGTCGCCGTTATGCCAAAGTCTCTTTTATTATTATCAGACCAACATAGGCCTCTCCGTCAGTCCCAACAGGCACAGGCGGGATTCAGGGCAGCTGCAAGATAACAGCAGAATCGCGATTGCCATTCCAGCATGCTGTCAGGGTGCACTGGAACTTGGTGTCATTCCTTTCAGAGGCATCTCCTGTACTTAAGAAAGAAGCATAGGGATAACACAAGCAAACACAAGCTTCAAATTCAAGAGCTAAGGTTCACTCACAAGAGCGAGTCCTCAGGTTCAGAGGAAAGAAGGAACTAATCCTCTGCCATAGTGGCGGGAGGAAAAACAAGAGAGAAAAACCTGTATTCATGGTGGGAAGAACATTTTTTAAAGTTCCGTCTCAAATCTGTTTCTCCAAAAACAAAGAAAATTCCTGGTTCCAAGGTACCTGGCCTTGGGACAAAAGGCCAGAAAGGTATCACTGGCCAACTTCCTAGGTCCCTTTCAAATGATAAAGAGGCCAGTCTGAAGCCCTCCTCCTTGGCAATGCCTGGAGAAGTTGGCTGAGGCTTCAGGTGGGGAATAGAAATGCAAATGTCACCCTTGTCTGTTGGGGAAGTAAGTACCTGTTAAGATAAGCATTTGTCCTGGGAGAGACATGCTCAGGTGAATCCAAGACAAGGTGGGGAAAATATAAACCTAACAAAAGGAGTTTCAAATCAAAGCACGGATGGGTAATAGCAAGGCTCAATACTTCCTCCCCCATCCCACATAGCTCTCAGAGAACAAAGTCCAAAGCCACTGATAAACTTCGGCTTTGCCATCAGTCAGGGAACACGCTGCAGAACAGCGACAAAATACTGATATACTTATGTTAAATATAAAAGCCTAATATACTTGCTTGTCCCGTCGATCTTCCGACTCAAATGCCATCATCTTGTCCAGTATCCGAGCTTTCACAAGACTCTGCAGCAGAAGCTTGCCGGACAAGCCTCTCAGGAATCCACCTCGGACCATTTTCATTTTCTGGGAAAACACAAACTGATCCTCGCCCCCAAATGAGGACAGGATCTGGGCCTAGCCACTTACCAGTCAAGGGGTCCTTCCTATGTTCCACGGAGATTGGTTGAGTAATTCCTTGCAGCTTTCTTCCTATACCTTTTCCCGGAATGTAGCCGTACCTCTCCATCTGCTGCATAGCTAATTCCTGACCAGATACTAATACTGCCCCCATTTGTTGCAAAACATCTCTCCCCCACAAATTAACTGGCAGACCTGGTACTACATAGGGGGTAACATGGCCACCATTTCCTTCCTTATCCCTCCAGGCTAGAGGCCTGGAGCTAGCTAGGGGGCTTTGGGTAATCCCCAATCCTTGCAAAGTGGTCATGGTGGGTGTAACAGGCCAACCTGGGGGCCAATATTTCTGTGAAATAAGAGTGGTGTCAGCACCAGTGTCTAAAAACCCAGTAAATTTCTTTCCTTCTATACTCAACTCCAAAGTAGAGCGGCCTGCCATATCAGCGACCCAAGAAACAGAGGCTTCACCACTGGAATCAAACCCTGCTTTCTTCTGTCCAGGCCTGCAAGCATTATCTGACTTCACTGTGGGGAGCAGCACTAACTGTGCTATTTGTGCCCCCTGGGGCAAAACTGCAACTCTAGCATGAACACTGGCTAAAACTTTAATTTCTCCTGTATAGTCTGCATCAATCACTCCTGGGGTAATGTGAACTCCTTTCAAGGCCGTGCTGCTACATCCCAGCAGAAGCCCTACAGTGTCAGGGGGTAGTGGTCCATAAACTCCTGTAGGAATAGCCTGTACCCCCATTTGGGGTGTCAATACTATGTAGGAGGTGGTATGGAGGTCCCATCCTCCGCTGCCTGGGCTCCCTTGGACAAGGTCATGAATGGCCTTTGTCCCTGAGGAACAAACTGAATCGCTGCCCCGTACATTGGTGCTTGTGGGACCCGGAGCTGGCCCCTGCTCCCGTTTCCCTGCACAGATGGCTGCCTGGAGATGTCTGTCTTGGACCTGCATTCATTTGCCCAATGTTTCCCACGTTGGCATCGAGGGCAAACTCCTGGGGACTGCCTGTCCATATTAGCAGCCTGTGTACAACCTTGGAGTGGGCAGTTCCGGTGGATATGCCCTAGCCGGCCACATTTAAAACATCCTTGTTTTGGGCGAGCTCCCAAGCCATGGTTGTGCCACCACGCAATGCCTCTGCAATGGCTGCACCCATTATCTGTCCTTCCCCAATGTCCTTACAAAGTTTAAGATACGTGTTAAGGGGCTCATGCTTCCAAGGTCTAATTGCTTCCTGGCACCACTTGTTGGCATTTTCATATGCTAGTTGCTTTACAAAAGGCATGGCTTGATCTGCATCACCAAATACCCTATCTGCAGTTACCAGTAGGCGATCTACAAATGCCTGGTAAGGCTCGTCCGGGCCTTGGACAATTTTAGAGAGATGTAAATGTAGCGAGCCCTTAGGTGATAAAGACTTCCAGGCCCTCACTGCAGCAGCAGCGGTCTGTGCATAAACCCCTGGGTCATAATTAATCTGATCCTGTACATTAGCAAAATTCCCCTCTCCTGTCAACATATCATGATTTCTCTCAGGAAAGCCTGCCTGGGTATTTTGCCGTGCTGTGTCAAGGCAAAGCTCAAAGAACTCAGATTTCCACATTAGAAAATCACCCCCATCCAGAGTAGCCTTACAGAGCTGTTTCCAATCGGCTGGAGTCAAATTGTTAGGTGCTAAGGCTTCAATCATGGAAACAGTAAAGGGGGCCGGTGGACCATACGTGGCAACAGCGTCCCTCAGACTCTTTATGTCCTTAAAGGACAGTGCCAGGTGCTGTCTAATTCTCTGCCCCTGCTGATTCTCTATCTCAACTACTGGGAAGGTAAAGCGCCTAGCAAGGGTAGCTGCCTCAGAGTCTCCCTGCTCCTGTGCTTGCTTTACCGCACGTTCCACAGCTGAAAGAGAAGTTGAAAGCGGGGGTCCAGCACAAGCCCTAACAGTGCATCCACTTTGTTCCTGCCTCAACAGAAGGGAGAGGCGCTGAAGTTGCTCTTGTAAACCTTTTATAACTGTGCTCAGACATGATGGCGCCAATGGCTCAGGCGGCGCAGAGAGCTCTGTGCCTGTCCAAGAGGGACGTTTGTTTGGCACACGCTCTACAGGTGGAGGATCCTCAGCAAACTCACTTCCATCCTTTTCCTCCTCAGCCTCCTCAGAAGAGGACCACAAATCTCCTTCACGCACTTTCTCCAGACCTTGTCTTGTCTGGGGTTCCTTCTCCTTATTTACCCTGGTTTGCAGCTGTCTCCTACTTTTAACAGACAATTTCTTACGGCGGGCTTCCACCACTGCTTGACGGGATGACCAAGCAATATTTAGCAAGCACCAGAGAAAAAAGATGACTACAATGAAAGCAAACCATGGGAATACATCACAGACAGTTTCAAAAAAACTCTGCGAGGCCTTAAGCTTAGTGTCGGTGCCTTGTGACTGGAGCAGATCTCAGATTCCCTTAATTACTTGCATTTTAGAGAGTTCTTGCCCCATGATAAATTTTACTTATGCCCCTGCAAAAATTATAAAACCTGCCTCGAGATTTCCGGGGTCCCTCAGATTGTCCCTCGTGCCCCAAGACGGGGAGAAGGTCTGGGGATGAAATTAATTATGCCCCTCTAGAGTTAAATCCTAAACTTGCCTCCGGATTTCCGGGGTCCCTCAGATTGTCCCTCGTACCCCTGAATGGGGAGAAGGTCTGGGGATGAGATTAATTTGCCCCTCCAGAGTTCCAGGGGTCCCTCAGATTGTCCCTTGTGCCATAGCACAGGGAGAGGGTCTGGGGATTAAATCAGTTATGCCCCTGCAAAATTCCCAAATTCCAAATTCTTAATTCAAAATCCCTTAATTCCTAATTACTTAATTCCTTACCTTCGTAGTTCCAGGGGTCACTCGGACGTCCATTGCGCTGTACCAAGCCCCACGTTACGGCGCCATTTGTCGCGGCTAGCTGAGCCGACATAGTAGGCACGGCGAATGTCCGAGCGAAAAGCACCGACACACGGAGACCATGATGGTGTTAGAAGTGCTGGGAGCCATCTCCTCCCAGCCTTCTCTCCACAAGCCTCTTTATTACCATATTATCTCCTCTTTCCCCCAAGCCCATCAACAGGACAAAAGGACGCCAATGAGTCTGAAAAGGCTAGGTGCTACTGCCTTAGGCCCGGTTCCTGAGTGCTCAGCTTAAGGAATGTAAATCAACTCCTTAGCCCACAACATGGAGCATTCGTTTGTGTGGGATGCTCACCAAGCTTCATTTCAGTCCTAGGCACTCAAAGGGCACTAAGCACAGAGTGTGAAAACTGAGTTTCCTTGAGAGCTGCTTGGAAGCCTGATGGTGTGTGAAGTTAGTGAGCCAAATGGAGTTGTTCTCCCACAAGAACCACTCGGATGATCCTTCTTCAATATGCCCTTCACCAACATGCAGTGTTTCCTTGATTGAATTAGCTCTCACACCAATATTTGCGTCTAGAGCCTTTGCATTGAGGGCTATCTGAAAACGGCTGTGGCGCTGAAGTTGCCTGTGAATATGGAGCTGGTGGCATGTGAAACCCGCATGTGGAGCATTCGTTTGTGTGGGATGCTCACCAATCTTCATTTCAGTCCTAGGCACTCAAAGGCACTAAGCATAGAGTGTGAAAACTGAGTTTCCTTGAGAGCTGCTTGGAAGCCTGTTGGTGTGTGAAGTTAGTGAGCCAAATGGAGTTGTTCTACCACAAGAACCACTCGGCTGATCATTCTTCAATATGCTCTTCACCAACATGCAGTGTTTCCTTGATTTAATTAGCTCTCACACCAATATTTCCGTCTAGAGCCTTTGCATTGAGGGCTATCTGAAAATGGCTGTGGCGCTAAAGTTGCCTGAGAATGTGGAGTTGGTGGCATGTGAAACCCGCATGTGGAGCATTCGTTTGTGTGGGATGCTCTGCCAGGTTCATTCCTAGATAATGCACTCAAAGGGCACTAAGCATAGAGTGTGAAAACTGAGTTTCCTTGAGAGCTGCTTGGAAGCCTGTTGGTGTGTGAAGTTAGTGAGCCAAATTGAGTTGTTCTCCCACAAGAACCTCTCGGCTGATCCTTCTTCAATATGCTCTTCACCAACATGCAGTGTTTCCTTGATTGAATTAGCTCTCACGCCAATATTTGCGTCTAGAGCCTTTGCATTGAGGGCTATCTGAAAACGGCTGTGGCGCTGAAGTTGCCTGTGAATGTGGAGTTGGTGGCATGTGAAACCCGCATGTGGAGCATCATTTGTGTGGGATGCTCTGCCAGGTTCATTCCTAGATAATGCACTCAAAGGGCACTAAGCATAGAGTGTGAAAACTGAGTTTCCTTGAGAGCTGCTTGGAAGCCTGATGGTGTGTGAAGTTAGTGAGCCAAATGGAGTTGTTCTCCCACAAGAACCACTCGGCTGATCCTTCTTCAATATCCCCTTCACCAACATGCCGTGTCTCCTTGATTGAATTAGCTCTCACACCAATATTTGCGTCTAGAGCCTTTGCATTGAGGGCTATCTGACAACGGCTGTGGCGCTGAAGTTGCCTGAGAATGTGGAGTTGGTGGCATGTGAAACCGGCATGTGGAGCATTCGTTTGTGTGGGATGCTCTACCAGGTTCATTTCTAGATAGTGCACTCAAAGGGCACTAACCATAGAGTGTGAAAACTGAGTTTCCTTGAGAGCTGCTTGGAAGCCTGATGGTGTGTGAAGTTAGTGAGCCAAATGGAGTTGTTCTCCCACAAGAACCACTCGGCTGATCCTTCTTCAATATGCCCTTCACCAACATGCAGTGTTTCCTTGATTGAATTAGCTCTCACACCAATATTTGCATCTAGAGCCTTTGCATTGAGGGCTATCTGAAAACGGCTGTGGCGCTGAAGTTGCCTGTGAATGTGGAGTTGGTGGCATGTGAAACCCGCATGTGGAGCATTCGTTTGTGTGGGATGCTCTGCCAGGTTCATTCCTAGATAATGCACTCAAAGGGCACTAAGCATAGAGTGTGAAAACTGAGTTTCCTTGAGAGCTGCTTGGAAGCCTGATGGTGTGTGAAGTTAGTGAGCCAAATGGAGTTGTTCTCCCACAAGAACCACTCGGCTGATCCTTCTTCAATATCCCCTTCACCAACATGCAGTGTTTCCTTGATTGAATTAGCTCTCACACAAATATTTGCATCTAGAGCCTTTGCATTGAGGGCTATCTGAAAACGGCTGTGGCGCTGAAGTTGCCTGTGAATGTGGAGTTGGTGGCATGTGAAACCCGCATGTGGAGCATTCGTTTGTGTGGGATGCTCACCAATCTTCATTTCCATCCTAGGCACTCAAAGGGCACTAAGCATAGAGTGTGAAAACTGAGTTTCCTTGAGATCTGCTTGGAAGCCTGTTGGTGTGTGAAGTTAGTGAGCCAAATGGAGTTGTTCTCCCACAAGAACCACTCGGCTGATCGTTCTTCAATATGCTCTTCACCAACATGCAGTGTTTCCTTGATTGAATTAGCTCTCACACCAATATTTGCGTCTAGAGCCTTTGCATTGAGGGCTATCTGAAAACGGCTGTGGCGCTGAAGTTGCCTGAGAATGTGGAGTTGGTGGCATGTGAAACCCGCATGTGGAGCATTCGTTTGTGTGGGATGCTCTACCAGGTTCATTCCTAGATAATGCACTCAAAGGGCACTAAGCATAGAGTGTGAAAACTGAGTTTCCTTGAGAGCTGCTTGGAAGCCTGATGGTGTGTGAAGTTAGTGAGCCAAATGGAGTTGTTCTCCCACAAGAACCACTCGGCTGATCCTGCTTCAATATGCCCTTCACCAACATGCAGTGTTTCCTTGATTGAATTAGCTCTCACACCAATATTTGCGTCTAGAGCCTTTGCATTGAGGGCTATCTGAAAACGGCTGTGGCGCTGAAGTTGCCTGTGAATGTGGAGTTGGTGGCATGTGAAACCCGCATGTGGAGCATTCGTTTGTGTGGGATGCTCTGCCAGGTTCATTCCTAGATAATGCACTCAAAGGGCACTAAGCATAGAGTGTGAAAACTGAGTTTCCTTGAGAGCTGCTTGGAAGCCTGATGGTGTGTGAAGTTAGTGAGCCAAATGGAGTTGTTCTCCCACAAGAACCACTCGGCTGATCCTTCTTCAATATGCCCTTCACCAACATGCAGTGTTTCCTTGATTGAATTAGCTCTCACACCAATATTTGCGTCTAGAGCCTTTGCATTGAGGGCTATCTGAAAACGGCTGTGGCGCTGAAGTTGCCTGTGAATGTGGAGTTGGTGGCATGTGAAACCCGCATGTGGAGCACTCGTTTGTGTGGGATGCTCTACCAGGTTCGTTCCTAGATAATGCACTCAAAGGACACTAAGCATAGAGTGTGAAAACTGAGTTTCCTTGAGAGCTGCTTGGAAGCCTGATGGTGTGTGAAGTTAGTGAGCCAAATGGAGTTGTTCTCCCACAAGAACCACTCGGCTGATCCTTCTTCATTATGCCCTTCACCAACATGCAGTGTTTCCTTGATTGAATTAGCTCTCACACCAATATTTGCGTCTAGAGCCTTTGCATTGAGGGCTATCTGAAAACGGCTGTGGCGCTGAAGTTGCCTGTGAATGTGGAGTTGGTGGCATGTGAAACCCGCATGTGGAGCATTCGTTTGTGTGGGATGCTCACCAAGCTTCATTTCAGTCCTAGGCACTCAAAGGGCACTAAGCATAGAGTGTGAAAACTGAGTTTCCTTGAGAGCTGCTTGGAAGCCTGATGGTGTGTGAAGTTAGTGAGCCAAATGGAGTTGTTCTCCCACAAGAACCACTCGGCTGATCCTTCTTCAATATCCCCTTCACCAGCATGCAGTGTCTCCTTGATTGAATTAGCTCTCACACTAATATTTGCGTCTAGAGCCTTTGCATTGAGGGCTATCTGACAACGGCTGTGGCGCTGAAGTTGCCTGAGAATGTGGAGTTGGTGGCATGTGAAACCCGCATGTGGAGCATTCGTTTGTGTGGGATGCTCTACCAGGTTCATTCCTAGATAATGCACTCAAAGGACACTAAGCATAGAGTGTGAAAACTGAGTTTCCATGAGAGCTGCTTGGAAGCCTGTTGGTGTGTGAAGTTAGTGAGCCAAATGGAGTTGTTCTCCCACAAGAACCACTCGGCTGATCCTGCTTCAATATGCCCTTCACCAACATGCAGTGTTTCCTTGATTGAATT
>NW_026701201.1:0-78502 GCF_030435755.1 Ochotona princeps | reverse complement strand
TTGAGTGCATTATCTAGGAATGAACCTGGTAGAGCATCCCACACAAACGAATGCTCCACATGCGGGTTTCACATGCCACCAACTCCACATTCACAGGCAACTTCAGCGCCACAGCCGTTTTCAGATAGCCCTCAATGCAAAGGCTCTAGACGCAAATATTGGTGTGAGAGCTAATTCAATCAAGGAAACACTGCATGTTGGTGAAGGGCATATTGAAGAAGGATCAGCCGAGTGGTTCTTGTGGGAGAACAACTCCATTTGGCTCACTAACTTCACACACCATCAGGCTTCCAAGCAGCTCTCAAGGAAACTCAGTTTTCACACTCTATTCTTATTGCCCTTTGAGTGCATTATCTAGGAATGAACCTGGTAGAGCATCCCACACAAACGAATGCTCCACATGCGGGTTTCACATGCCACCAACTCCACATTCACAGGCAACTTCAGCGCCACAGCCGTTTTCAGATAGCCCTCAATGCAAAGGCTCTAGACGCAAATATTGGTGTGAGAGCTAATTCAATCAAGGAAACACTGCATGTTGGTGAAGGGCATATTGAAGAAGGATCAGCCGAGTGGTTCTTGTGGGAGAACAACTCCATTTGGCTCACTAACTTCACACACCATCAGGCTTCCAAGCAGCTCTCAAGGAAACTCAGTTTTCACACTCTATTCTTATTGCCCTTTGAGTGCATTATCTAGGAATGAACCTGGTAGAGCATCCCACACAAACGAATGCTCCACATGCGGGTTTCACATGCCACCAACTCCACATTCACAGGCAACTTCAGCGCCACAGCCGTTTTCAGATAGCCCTCAAAGCAAAGGCTCTAGACGCAAATATTGGTGTGAGAGCTAATTCAATCAAGGAAACACTGCATGTTGGTTAAGGGCATATTGAAGAAGAATCAGCCGAGTGGTTCTTGTGGGAGAACAACTCCATTTGGCTCACTAACTTCACACACCATCAGACTTCCAAGCAGCTCTCAAGGAAACTCAGGTTTCACACTCTATGCTTAGTGCCCTTTGAGTGCATTATCTAGGAATGAACCTGGTAGAGCATCCCACACAAACGAATGCTCCACATGCGGGTTTCACATGCCACCAACTCCACATTCACAGGCAACTTCAGCGCCACAGCCGTTTTCAGATAGCCCTCAATGCAAAGGCTCTAGACGCAAATATTGGTGTGAGAGCTAATTCAATCAAGGAAACACTGCATGTTGGTGAAGGGCATATTGAAGAAGGATCAGCCGAGTGGTTCTTGTGGGAGAACAACTGCATTTGGCTCACTAACTTCACACACCATCAGGCTTCCAAGCAGCTCTCAAGGAAACTCAGTTTTCACACTCTATGCTTAGTGCTCTTTGTGTGCCTAGGACTGAAATGAAGCTTGGTCAGCATCCCACACAAACGAATGCTCCACATGCGGGTTTCACATGCCACCAACTCCACATTCACAGGCAACTTCAGCGCCACAGCCGTTTTCAGATAGCCCTCAATGCAAAGGCTCTAGACGCAAATATTGGTGTGAGAGCCAATTCAATCAAGGAAACACTGCATGTTGGTGAAGGGCATATTGAAGAAGGATCAGCCGAGTGGTTCTTGTGGGAGAACAACTCCATTTGGCTCACTAACTTCACACACCATCAGGCTTCCAAGCAGCTCTCAAGGAAACTCAGTTTTCACACTCTATGCTTAGTGCCCTTTGAGTGCATTATCTAGGAATGAACCTGGTAGAGCATCCCACACAAACGAATGCTCCACATGCGGGTTTCACATGCCACCAACTCCACATTCACAGGCAACTTCAGCGCCACAGCCGTTTTCAGTTAGCCCTCAATGCAAAGGCTCTAGACGCAAATATTGGTGTGAGAGCTAATTCAATCAAGGAAACACTGCATGTTGGTGAAGGGCATATTGAAGAAGGATCAGCCGAGTGGTTCTTGTGGGAGAACAACTCCATTTGGCTCACTAACTTCACACACCATCAGGCTTCCAAGCAGCTCTCAAGGAAACTCAGTTTTCACACTCTATGCTTAGTGCTCTTTGTGTGCCTAGGACTGAAATGAAGCTTGGTCAGCATCCCACACAAACGAATGCTCCACATGCGGGTTTCACATGCCACCAACTCCACATTCACAGGCAACTTCAGCGCCACAGCCGTTTTCAGATAGCCCTCAATGCAAAGGCTCTAGACGCAAATATTGGTGTGAGAGCCAATTCAATCAAGGAAACACTGCATGTTGGTGAAGGGCATATTGAAGAAGGATCAGCCGAGTGGTTCTTGTGGGAGAACAACTCCATTTGGCTCACTAACTTCACACACCATCAGGCTTCCAAGCAGCTCTCAAGGAAACTCAGTTTTCACACTCTATGCTTAGTGCCCTTTGAGTGCATTATCTAGGAATGAACCTGGTAGAGCATCCCACACAAACGAATGCTCCACATGCGGGTTTCACATGCCACCAACTCCACATTCACAGGCAACTTCAGCGCCACAGCCGTTTTCAGATAGCCCTCAATGCAAAGGCTCTAGACGCAAATATTGGTGTGAGAGCTAATTCAATCAAGGAAACACTGCATGTTGGTGAAGGGCATATTGAAGAAGGATCAGCCGAGTGGTTCTTGTGGGAGAACAACTCCATTTGGCTCACTAACTTCACACACCATCAGGCTTCCAAGCAGCTCTCAAGGAAACTCAGTTTTCACACTCTATGCTTAGTGCCCTTTGAGTGCATTATCTAGGAATGAACCTGGTAGAGCATCCCACACGAACGAATGCTCCACATGCGGGTTTCACATGCCACCAACTCCACATTCACAGGCAACTTCAGCGCCACAGCCGTTTTCAGATAGCCCTCAATGCAAAGGCTCTAGACGCAAATATTGGTGTGAGAGCTAATTCAATCAAGGAAACACTGCATGTTGGTTAAGGGCATATTGAAGAAGAATCAGCCGAGTGGTTCTTGTGGGAGAACAACTCCATTTGGCTCACTAACTTCACACACCATCAGGCTTCCAAGCAGCTCTCAAGGAAACTCAGTTTTCACACTCTATTCTTATTGCCCTTTGAGTGCATTATCTAGGAATGAACCTGGTAGAGCATCCCACACAAACGAATGCTCCACATGCGGGTTTCACATGCCACCAACTCCACATTCACAGGCAACTTCAGCGCCACAGCCGTTTTCAGATAGCCCTCAATGCAAAGGCTCTAGACGCAAATATTGGTGTGAGAGCTAATTCAATCAAGGAAACACTGCATGTTGGTGAAGGGCATATTGAAGAAGGATCAGCCGAGTGGTTCTTGTGGGAGAACAACTCCATTTGGCTCACTAACTTCACACACCATCAGGCTTCCAAGCAGCTCTCAAGGAAACTCAGTTTTCACACTCTATGCTTAGTGCCCTTTGTATGGCTAGGACTGAAATGAACCTGGTAGAGCATCCCACACAAACGAATGCTCCACATGCGGGTTTCACATGCCACCAACTCCACATTCACAGGCAACTTCAGCGCCACAGCCGTTTTCAGATAGCCCTCAATGCAAAGGCTCTAGACGCAAATATTGGTGTGAGAGCTTATTCAATCAAGGAAACACTGCATGTTGGTGAAGGGCATATTGAAGAAGGATCAGCCGAGTGGTTCTTGTGGGAGAACAACTCCATTTGGATCACTAACTTCACACACCATCAGGCTTCCAAGCAGCTCTCAAGGAAACTCAGTTTTCACACTCTATGCTTAGTGCTCTTTGTATGGCTAGGACTGAAATGAACCTGGTAGAGCATCCCACACAAACGAATGCTCCACATGCGGGTTTCACATGCCACCAACTCCACATTCACAGGCAACTTCAGCGCCACAGCCGTTTTCAGATAGCCCTCAATGCAAAGGCTCTAGACGCAAATATTGGTGTGAGAGCTAATTCAATCAAGGAAACACTGCATGTTGGTGAAGGGCATATTGAAGAAGGATCAGCCGAGTGGTTCTTGTGGGAGAACAACTCCATTTGGCTCACTAACTTCACACACCATCAGGCTTCCAAGCAGCTCTCAAGGAAACTCAGTTTTCACACTCTATGCTTAGTGCTCTTTGAGTACCTAGAACTGAAATGAAGCTTGGAGAGTATCCCACATAAACGAATGCTCCACATGCGGGTTTCACATGCCACCAACTCCACATTCACAGGCAACTTCAGCGCCACAGCCGTTTTCAGATAGCCCTCAATGCAAAGGCTCTAGACGCAAATATTGGTGTGAGAGCTAATTCAATCAAGGAAACACTGCATGTTGGTGAAGGGCATATTGAAGAAGGATCAGCCGAGTGGTTCTTGTGGGAGTCAACTCCATTTGGCTCACTAACTTCACACACCATCAATCTTCCAAGCAGCTCTCAAGGAAACTCAGTTTTCACACTCTATGCTTAGTGCTCTTTGAGTGCCTAGGACTGAAATAAACCTGGTAGAGCATCCCACACAAACGAATGCTCCACATGCGGGTTTCACATGCCACCAACTCCACATTCACAGGCAACTTCAGCGCCACAGCCGTTTTCAGATAGCCCTCAATGCAAAGGCTCTAGACGTAAATATTGGTGTGAGAGCTAATTCAATCAAGGAAACACTGCATGTTGATCAAGGGCATATTGAAGAAGGATCAGCCGAGTGGTTCTTGTGGGAGAACAACTCCATTTGGCTCACTAACTTCACACACCATCAGGCTTCCAAGCAGCTCTCAAGGAAACTCAGTTTTCACACTCTATGCTTAGTGCCCTTTGAGTGCATTATCTAGGAATGAACCTGGTAGAGCATCCCACACGAACGAATGCTCCACATGCGGGTTTCACATGCCACCAACTCCACATTCACAGGCAACTTCAGCGCCACAGCCGTTTTCAGATAGCCCTCAAAGCAAAGGCTCTAGACGCAAATATTGGTGTGAGAGCTAATTCAATCAAGGAAACACTGCATGTTGGTTAAGGGCATATTGAAGAAGAATCAGCCGAGTGGTTCTTGTGGGAGAACAACTCCATTTGGCTCACTAACTTCACACACCATCAGGCTTCCAAGCAGCTCTCAAGGAAACTCAGTTTTCACACTCTATGCTTAGTGCCCTTTGTATGGCTAGGACTGAAATGAACCTGGTAGAGCATCCCACACAAACGAATGCTCCACATGCGGGTTTCACATGCCACCAACTCCACATACACAGGCAACTTCAGCGCCACAGCCGTTTTCAGATAGCCCTCAATGCAAAGGCTCTAGACACAAATATTGGTGTGAGAGCTAATTCAATCAAGGAAACACTGCATGTTGGTGAAGGGCATATTGAAGAAGGATCAGCCGAGTGGTTCTTGTGGGAGAACAACTCCATTTGGCTCACTAACTTCACACACCATCAGGCTTCCAAGCAGCTCTCAAGGAAACTCAGTTTTCACACTCTATGCTTTGCGCTCTTTGTATGGCTAGGACTGAAATGAACCTGGTAGAGCATCCCACACAAACGAATGCTCCACATGCGGGTTTCACATGCCACCAGCTCCACATTCACAGGCAACTTCAGCGCCACAGCCGTTTTCAGATAGCCCTCAATGCAAAGGCTCTAGACGCAAATATTGGTGTGAGAGCTAATTCAATCAAGGAAACACTGCATGTTGGTGAAGGGCATATTGAAGAAGGATCAGCCGAGTGGTTCTTGTGGGAGAACAACTCCATTTGGCTCCCTCTCTTCACACACCATCAGGCTTCCAAGCAGCTCTCAAGGAAACTCAGTTTTCACACTCTATGCTTAGTGCTCTTTGAGTGCCTAGGACTGAAATGAAGCTTGGAGAGCATCCCACATAAACGAATGCTCCACATGCGGGTTTCACATGCCACCAACTCCACATTCACAGGCAACTTCAGCGCCACAGCCGTTTTCAGATAGCCCTCAATGCAAAGGCTCTAGACGCAAATATTGGTGTGAGAGCTAATTCAATCAAGGAAACACTGCATGTTGGTGAAGGGCATATTGAAGAAGGATCAGCCGAGTGGTTCCTGTGGGAGAACAACTCCATTTGGCTCACTAACTTCACACACCATCAGGCTTCCAAGCAGCTCTCAAGGAAACTCAGTTTTCACACTCTATGCTTAGTGCTCTTTGAGTGCCTAGGACTGAAATAAACCTGGTAGAGCATCCCACATAAACGAATGCTCCACATGCGGGTTTCACATGCCACCAACTCCACATTCAAAGGCAACTTCAGCGCCAAAGCCGTTTTCAGATAGCCCTCAATGCAAAGGCTCTAGACGCAAATATTGGTGTGAGAGCTAATTCAATCAAGGAAACACTGCATGTTGGTGAAGGGCATATTGAAGAAGGATCAGCCGAGTGGTTCTTGTGGGAGAACAACTCCATTTGGCTCACTAACTTCACAACCATCAGGCTTCCAAGCAGCTCTCAAGGAAACTCAGTTTTCACACTCTATTCTTAGTGCCCTTTGAGTGCATTATCTAGGAATGAACCTGGTAGAGCATCATACACAAACGAATGCTCCACTTGCGGGTTTCACATGCCACCAACTCCACATTCACAGGCAACTTCAGCGCCACAGCTGTTTTCAGATAGCCCTCAATGCAAAGGCTCTAGACGCAAATATTGGTGTGAGAGCTAATTCAATCAAGGAAACACTGCATGTTGGTTAAGGGCATATTGAAGAAGGATCAGCCGAGTGGTTCTTGTGGGAGAACAACTCCATTTGGCTCCCTAACTTCACACACCATCAGGCTTCCAAGCAGCTCTCAAGGAAACTCAGTTTTCACACTCTATGCTTAGTGCTCTTTGAGTGCCTAGGACTGAAATGAAGCTTGGTCAACATCCCACACAAACGAATGCTCCACATGCGGGTTTCACATGCCACCAACTCCACATTCACAGGCAACTTCAGCGCCACAGCCGTTTTCAGATAGCCCTCAATGCAAAGGCTCTAGACGTAAATATTGGTGTGAGAGCTAATTCAATCAAGGAAACACTGCATGTTGGTGAAGGGCATATTGAAGAAGGATAAGCCGAGTGGTTCTTGTGGGAGAACAACTCCATTTGGCTCACTAACTTCACACACCATCAGGCTTCCAAGCAGCTCTCAAGGAAACTCAGTTTTCACACTCTATTCTTATTGCCCTTTGAGTGCATTATCTAGGAATGAACCTGGTAGAGCATCCCACACAAACGAATGCTCCACATGCGGGTTTCACATGCCACCAACTCCACATTCACAGGCAACTTCAGCGCCACAGCCGTTTTCAGATAGCCCTCAATGCAAAGGCTCTAGACGCAAATATTGGTGTGAGAGCTAATTCAATCAAGGAAACACTGCATGTTGGTCAAGGGCATATTGAAGAAGGATCAGCCGAGTGGTTCTTGTGGGAGAACAACTCCATTTGGCTCACTAACTTCACACACCATCAGGCTTCCAAGCAGCTCTCAAGGAAACTCAGTTTTCACACTCTATGCTTAGTGCCCTTTGTATGGCTAGGACTGAAATGAACCTGGTAGAGCATCCCACACAAACGAATGCTCCAGTTGTGGGTTTCACATGCCACCAACTCCACATTCACAGGCAACTTCAGCGCCACAGCCGTTTTCAGATAGCCCTCAATGCAAAGGCTCTAGACGTAAATATTGGTGTGAGAGCTAATTCAATCAAGGAAACACTGCATGTTGGTGAAGGGCATATTGAAGAAGGATCAGCCGAGTGGTTCTTGTGGGAGAACAACTCCATTTGGCTCCCTAACTTCACACACCATCAGGCTTCCAAGCAGCTCTCAAGGAAACTCAGTTTTCACACTCTATGCTTAGTGCTCTTTGAGTGCCTAGGACTGAAATGAAGCTTGGAGAGCATCCCACATAAACGAATGCTCCACATGCGGGTTTCACATGCCACCAACTCCACATTCACAGGCAACTTCAGCGCCACAGCCGTTTTCAGATAGCCCTCAATGCAAAGGCTCTAGACGCAAATATTGGTGTGAGAGCTAATTCAATCAAGGAAACACTGCATGTTGGTGAAGGGCATATTGAAGAAGGATCAGCCGAGTGGTTCCTGTGGGAGAACAACTCCATTTGGCTCACTAACTTCACACACCATCAGGCTTCCAAGCAGCTCTCAAGGAAACTCAGTTTTCACACTCTATGCTTAGTGCTCTTTGAGTGCCTAGGACTGAAATAAACCTGGTAGAGCATCCCACACAAACGAATGCTCCACATGCGGGTTTCACATGCCACCAACTCCACATTCACAGGCAACTTCAGCGCCAAAGCCGTTTTCATATAGCCCTCAATGCAAAGGCTCTAGACGCAAATATTGGTGTGAGAGCTAATTCAATCAAGGAAACACTGCATGTTGGTGAAGGGCATATTGAAGAAGGATCAGCCGAGTGGTTCTTGTGGGAGAACAACTCCATTTGGCTCACTAACTTCACAACCATCAGGCTTCCAAGCAGCTCTCAAGGAAACTCAGTTTTCACACTCTATGCTTAGTCCCCTTGAGTGCCTAGGACTGAAATGAAGCTTGGTCAGCATTCCACACAAACGAATGCTCCACATGCGGTTTCACATGCCACCAACTCCAAATTCACAGGCAACTTCAGCGCCACAGCTGTTTTCAGATAGCCCTCAATGCAAAGGCTCTAGACGCAAATATTGGTGTGAGAGCTAATTCAATCAAGGAAACACTGCATGTTGGTTAAGGGCATATTGAAGAAGAATCAGCCAAGTGGTTCTTGTGGGAGAACAACTCCATTTGGCTCACTAACTTCACACACCATCAGGCTTCCAAGCAGCTCTCAAGGAAACTCAGTTTTCACACTCTATTCTTATTGCCCTTTGAGTGCATTATCTAGGAATGAACCTGGTAGAGCATCCCACACAAACGAATGCTCCACATGCGGGTTTCACATGCCACCAACTCCACATTCACAGGCAACTTCAGCGCCACAGCCGTTTTCAGATAGCCCTCAATGCAAAGGCTCTAGACGCAAATATTGGTGTGAGAGCTAATTCAATCAAGGAAACACTGCATGTTGGTCAAGGGCATATTGAAGAAGGATCAGCCGAGTGGTTCTTGTGGGAGAACAACTCCATTTGGCTCACTAACTTCACACACCATCAGGCTTCCAAGCAGCTCTCAAGGAAACTCAGTTTTCACACTCTATGCTTAGTGCCCTTTGTATGGCTAGGACTGAAATGAACCTGGTAGAGCATCCCACACAAACGAATGCTCCAGTTGTGGGTTTCACATGCCACCAACTCCACATTCACAGGCAACTTCAGCGCCACAGCCGTTTTCAGATAGCCCTCAATGCAAAGGCTCTAGACACAAATATTGGTGTGAGACCTAATTCAATCAAGGAAACACTGCATGTTGGTGAAGGGCATATTGAAGAAGGATCAGCCGAGTGGTTCTTGTGGGAGAACAACTCCATTTGGCTCCCTAACTTCACACACCATCAGGCTTCCAAGCAGCTCTCAAGGAAACTCAGTTTTCACACTCTATGCTTAGTGCTCTTTGAGTGCCTAGGACTGAAATGAAGCTTGGAGAGCATCCCACATAAACGAATGCTCCACATGCGGGTTTCACATGCCACCAACTCCACATTCACAGGCAACTTCAGCGCCACAGCCGTTTTCAGATAGCCCTCAATGCAAAGGCTCTAGACGCAAATATTGGTGTGAGAGCTAATTCAATCAAGGAAACACTGCATGTTGGTGAAGGGCATATTGAAGAAGGATCAGCCGAGTGGTTCCTGTGGGAGAACAACTCCATTTGGCTCACTAACTTCACACACCATCAGGCTTCCAAGCAGCTCTCAAGGAAACTCAGTTTTCACACTCTATGCTTAGTGCTCTTTGAGTGCCTAGGACTGAAATAAACCTGGTAGAGCATCCCACACAAACGAATGCTCCACATGCGGGTTTCACATGCCACCAACTCCACATTCACAGGCAACTTCAGCGCCACAGCCGTTTTCATATAGCCCTCAATGCAAAGGCTCTAGACGCAAATATTGGTGTGAGAGCTAATTCAATCAAGGAAACACTGCATGTTGGTGAAGGGCATATTGAAGAAGGATCAGCCGAGTGGTTCTTGTGGGAGAACAACTCCATTTGGCTCACTAACTTCACAACCATCAGGCTTCCAAGCAGCTCTCAAGGAAACTCAGTTTTCACACTCTATGCTTAGTCCCCTTGAGTGCCTAGGACTGAAATGAAGCTTGGTCAGCATTCCACACAAACGAATGCTCCACATGCGGTTTCACATGCCACCAACTCCACATTCACAGGCAACTTCAGCGCCACAGCTGTTTTCAGATAGCCCTCAATGCAAAGGCTCTAGACGCAAATATTGGTGTGAGAGCTAATTCAATCAAGGAAACACTGCATGTTGGTGAAGGGCATATTGAAGAAGGATCAACCGAGTGGTTCTTGTGGGAGAACAACTCCATTTGGCTCACTAACTTCACACACCATCAGGCTTCCAAGCAGCTCTCAAGGAAACTCAGTTTTCACACTCTATGCTTAGTGCCCTTTGAGTGCATTATCTGGGAATGAACCTGGTAGAGCATCCCACACCAACGAATGCTCCACATGCGGGTTTCACATGCCACCAACTCCACATTCACAGGCAACTTCAGCGCCACAGCCGTTTTCAGATAGCCCTCAATGCAAAGGCTCTAGACGCAAATATTGGTGTGAGAGCTAATTCAATCAAGGAAACACTGCATGTTGGTGAAGGGCATATTGAAGAAGGATCAGCCGAGTGGTTCTTGTGGGAGAACAACTCCATTTGGCTCACTAACTTCACAACCATCAGGCTTCCAAGCAGCTCTCAAGGAAACTCAGTTTTCACACTCTATGCTTAGTGCCCTTTGAGTGCCTAGGACTGAAATGAAGCTTGGTCAGCATTCCACACAAACGAATGCTCCACATGCGGGTTTCACATGCCACCAACTCCACATTCACAGGCAACTTCAGCGCCACAGCTGTTTTCAGATAGCCCTCAATGCAAAGGCTCTAGACGCAAATATTGGTGTGAGAGCTAATTCAATCAAGGAAACACTGCATGTTGGTGAAGGGCATATTGAAGAAGGATCAGCCGAGTGGTTCTTGTGGGAGAACAACTCCATTTGGCTCACTAAATTCACAACCATCAGGCTTCCAAGCAGCTCTCAAGGAAACTCAGTTTTCACACTCTATTCTTATTGCCCTTTGAGTGCATTATCTAGGAATGAACCTGGTAGAGCATCCCACACAAACGAATGCTCCACATACGGGTTTCACATGCCACCAACTCCACATTCACAGGCAACTTCAGCGCCACAGCCGTTTTCAGATAGCCCTCAATGCAAAGGCTCTAGACGCAAATATTGGTGTGAGAGCTAATTCAATCAAGGAAACACTGCATGTTGGTGAAGGGCATATTGAAGAAGGATCAGCCGAGTGGTTCTTGTGGGAGAACAACTCCATTTGGCTCACTAACTTCACACACCATCAGGCTTCCAAGCAGCTCTCAAGGAAACTCAGATTTCACACTCTATGCTTAGTGCCCTTCGTATGGCTATTACTGAAATGAACCTGGTAGAGCATCCCACACAAACGAATGCTCCACATGCGGGTTTCACATGCCACCAACTCCACATTCACAGGCAACTTCAGCGCCACAGCCGTTTTCAGATAGCCCTCAATGCAAAGGCTCTAGACGCAAATATTGGTGTGAGAGCTAATTCAATCAAGGAAACACTGCATGTTGGTGAAGGGCATATTGAAGAAGGATCAGCCGAGTGGTTCTTGTGGGAGAACAACTCCATTTGGCTCCCTAACTTCACACACCATCAGGCTTCCAAGCAGCTCTCAAGGAAACTCAGTTTTCACACTCTATGCTTAGTGCTCTTTGTGTGCCTAGGACTGAAATGAAGCTTGGTCAGCATCCCACACAAACGAATGCTCCACATGCGGGTTTCACATGCCACCAACTCCACATTCACAGGCAACTTCAGCGCCACAGCCGTTTTCAGATAGCCCTCAAAGCAAAGGCTCTAGACGCAAATATTGGTGTGAGAGCTAATTCAATCAAGGAAACACTGCATGTTGGTGAAGGGCATATTGAAGAAGGATCAGCCGAGTGGTTCTTGTGGGAGAACAACTCCATTTGGCTCACTAACTTCACACACCATCAGGCTTCCAAGCAGCTCTCAAGGAAACTCAGTTTTCACACTCTATGCTTAGTGCCCTTTGTATGGCTAGGACTGAAATGAACCTGGTAGAGCATCCCACACAAACGAATGCTCCACATGCGGGTTTCACATGCCACCAACTCCACATTCACAGGCAACTTCAGCGCCACAGCCGTTTTCAGATAGCCCTCAATGCAAAGGCTCTAGACGCAAATATTGGTGTGAGAGCTAATTCAATCAAGGAAACACTGCATGTTGGTGAAGGGCATATTGAAGAAGGATCAGCCGAGTGGTTCTTGTGGGAGAACAACTCCATTTGGCTCACTAACTTCACACACCATCAGGCTTCCAAGCAGCTCTCAAGGAAACTCAGTTTTCACACTCTATGCTTAGTGCCCTTTGTATGGCTAGGACTGAAATGAACCTGGTAGAGCATCCCACACAAACGAATGCTCCAGTTGTGGGTTTCACATGCCACCAACTCCACATTCACAGGCAACTTCAGCGCCACAGCCGTTTTCAGATAGCCCTCAATGCAAAGGCTCTAGACACAAATATTGGTGTGAGAGCTAATTCAATCAAGGAAACACTGCATGTTGGTGAAGGGCATATTGAAGAAGGATCAGCCGAGTGGTTCTTGTGGGAGAACAACTCCATTTGGCTCCCTAACTTCACACACCATCAGGCTTCCAAGCAGCTCTCAAGGAAACTCAGTTTTCACACTCTATGCTTAGTGCTCTTTGAGTGCCTAGGACTGAAATGAAGCTTGGAGAGCATCCCACATAAACGAATGCTCCACATGCGGGTTTCACATGCCACCAACTCCACATTCACAGGCAACTTCAGCGCCACAGCCGTTTTCAGATAGCCCTCAATGCAAAGGCTCTAGACGCAAATATTGGTGTGAGAGCTAATTCAATCAAGGAAACACTGCATGTTGGTGAAGGGCATATTGAAGAAGGATCAACAGAGTGGTTCCTGTGGGAGAACAACTCCATTTGGCTCACTAACTTCACACACCATCAGGCTTCCAAGCAGCTCTCAAGGAAACTCAGATTTCACACTCTATGCTTAGTGCCCTTCGTATGGCTATTACTGAAATGAACCTGGTAGAGCATCCCACACAAACGAATGCTCCACATGCGGGTTTCACATGCCACCAACTCCACATTCACAGGCAACTTCAGCGCCACAGCCGTTTTCAGATAGCCCTCAATGCAAAGGCTCTAGACGCAAATATTGGTGTGAGAGCTAATTCAATCAAGGAAACACTGCATGTTGGTGAAGGGCATATTGAAGAAGGATCAGCCGAGTGGTTCTTGTGGGAGAACAACTCCATTTGGCTCCCTAACTTCACACACCATCAGGCTTCCAAGCAGCTCTCAAGGAAACTCAGTTTTCACACTCTATGCTTAGTGCTCTTTGTGTGCCTAGGACTGAAATGAAGCTTGGTCAGCATCCCACACAAACGAATGCTCCACATGCGGGTTTCACATGCCACCAACTCCACATTCACAGGCAACTTCAGCGCCACAGCCGTTTTCAGATAGCCCTCAATGCAAAGGCTCTAGACGCAAATATTGGTGTGAGAGCTAATTCAATCAAGGAAACACTGCATGTTGGTGAAGGGCATATTGAAGAAGGATCAGCCGAGTGGTTCTTGTGGGAGAACAACTCCATTTGGCTCACTAACTTCACACACCATCAGGCTTCCAAGCAGCTCTCAAGGAAACTCAGTTTTCACACTCTATGCTTAGTGCCCTTTGTATGGCTAGGACTGAAATGAACCTGGTAGAGCATCCCACACAAACGAATGCTCCACATGCGGGTTTCACATGCCACCAACTCCACATTCACAGGCAACTTCAGCGCCACAGCCGTTTTCAGATAGCCCTCAATGCAAAGGCTCTAGACGCAAATATTGGTGTGAGAGCTAATTCAATCAAGGAAACACTGCATGTTGGTCAAGGGCATATTGAAGAAGGATCAGCCGAGTGGTTCTTGTGGGAGAACAACTCCATTTGGCTCACTAACTTCACACACCATCAGGCTTCCAAGCAGCTCTCAAGGAAACTCAGTTTTCACACTCTATGCTTAGTGCCCTTTGTATGGCTAGGACTGAAATGAACCTGGTAGAGCATCCCACACAAACGAATGCTCCAGTTGTGGGTTTCACATGCCACCAACTCCACATTCACAGGCAACTTCAGCGCCACAGCCGTTTTCAGATAGCCCTCAATGCAAAGGCTCTAGACACAAATATTGGTGTGAGAGCTAATTCAATCAAGGAAACACTGCATGTTGGTGAAGGGCATATTGAAGAAGGATCAGCCGAGTGGTTCTTGTGGGAGAACAACTCCATTTGGCTCCCTAACTTCACACACCATCAGGCTTCCAAGCAGCTCTCAAGGAAACTCAGTTTTCACACTCTATGCTTAGTGCTCTTTGAGTGCCTAGGACTGAAATGAAGCTTGGAGAGCATCCCACATAAACGAATGCTCCACATGCGGGTTTCACATGCCACCAACTCCACATTCACAGGCAACTTCAGCGCCACAGCCGTTTTCAGATAGCCCTCAATGCAAAGGCTCTAGACGCAAATATTGGTGTGAGAGCTAATTCAATCAAGGAAACACTGCATGTTGGTGAAGGGCATATTGAAGAAGGAAAAACAGAGTGGTTCCTGTGGGAGAACAACTCCATTTGGCTCACTAACTTCACACACCATCAGGCTTCCAAGCAGCTCTCAAGGAAACTCAGTTTTCACACTCTATGCTTAGTGCTCTTTGAGTGCCTAGGACTGAAATAAACCTGGTAGAGCATCCCACACAAACGAATGCTCCACATGCGGGTTTCACATGCCACCAACTCCACATTCACAGGCAACTTCAGCGCCAAAGCCGTTTTCATATAGCCCTCAATGCAAAGGCTCTAGACGCAAATATTGGTGTGAGAGCTAATTCAATCAAGGAAACACTGCATGTTGGTGAAGGGCATATTGAAGAAGGATCAGCCGAGTGGTTCTTGTGGGAGAACAACTCCATTTGGCTCACTAACTTCACAACCATCAGGCTTCCAAGCAGCTCTCAAGGAAACTCAGTTTTCACACTCTATGCTTAGTGCCCTTGAGTGCCTAGGACTGAAATGAAGCTTGGTCAGCATTCCACACAAACGAATGCTCCACATGCGGTTTCACATGCCACCAACTCCACATTCACAGGCAACTTCAGCGCCACAGCCGTTTTCAGATAGCCCTCAATGCAAAGGCTCTAGACGCAAATATTGGTGTGAGAGCTAATTCAATCAAGGAAACACTGCATGTTGGTGAAGGGCATATTGAAGAAGGATCAGCCGAGTGGTTCTTGTGGGAGAACAACTCCATTTGGCTCACTAACTTCACACACCATCAGGCTTCCAAGCAGCTCTCAAGGAAACTCAGATTTCACACTCTATGCTTAGTGCCCTTCGTATGGCTATTACTGAAATGAACCTGGTAGAGCATCCCACACAAACGAATGCTCCACATGCGGGTTTCACATGCCACCAACTCCACATTCACAGGCAACTTCAGCGCCACAGCCGTTTTCAGATAGCCCTCAATGCAAAGGCTCTAGACGCAAATATTGGTGTGAGAGCTAATTCAATCAAGGAAACACTGCATGTTGGTGAAGGGCATATTGAAGAAGGATCAGCCGAGTGGTTCTTGTGGGAGAACAACTCCATTTGGCTCCCTAACTTCACACACCATCAGGCTTCCAAGCAGCTCTCAAGGAAACTCAGTTTTCACACTCTATGCTTAGTGCTCTTTGTGTGCCTAGGACTGAAATGAAGCTTGGTCAGCATCCCACACAAACGAATGCTCCACATGCGGGTTTCACATGCCACCAACTCCACATTCACAGGCAACTTCAGCGCCACAGCCGTTTTCAGATAGCCCTCAAAGCAAAGGCTCTAGACGCAAATATTGGTGTGAGAGCTAATTCAATCAAGGAAACACTGCATGTTGGTGAAGGGCATATTGAAGAAGGATCAGCCGAGTGGTTCTTGTGGGAGAACAACTCCATTTGGCTCACTAACTTCACACACCATCAGGCTTCCAAGCAGCTCTCAAGGAAACTCAGTTTTCACACTCTATGCTTAGTGCCCTTTGTATGGCTAGGACTGAAATGAACCTGGTAGAGCATCCCACACAAACGAATGCTCCACATGCGGGTTTCACATGCCACCAACTCCACATTCACAGGCAACTTCAGCGCCACAGCCGTTTTCAGATAGCCCTCAATGCAAAGGCTCTAGACGCAAATATTGGTGTGAGAGCTAATTCAATCAAGGAAACACTGCATGTTGGTCAAGGGCATATTGAAGAAGGATCAGCCGAGTGGTTCTTGTGGGAGAACAACTCCATTTGGCTCACTAACTTCACACACCATCAGGCTTCCAAGCAGCTCTCAAGGAAACTCAGTTTTCACACTCTATGCTTAGTGCCTTTGTATGGCTAGGACTGAAATGAACCTGGTAGAGCATCCCACACAAACGAATGCTCCAGTTGTGGGTTTCACATGCCACCAACTCCACATTCACAGGCAACTTCAGCGCCACAGCCGTTTTCAGATAGCCCTCAATGCAAAGGCTCTAGACACAAATATTGGTGTGAGAGCTAATTCAATCAAGGAAACACTGCATGTTGGTGAAGGGCATATTGAAGAAGAATCAGCCGAGTGGTTCTTGTGGGAGAACAACTCCATTTGGCTCCCTAACTTCACACACCATCAGGCTTCCAAGCAGCTCTCAAGGAAACTCAGTTTTCACACTCTATGCTTAGTGCTCTTTGAGTGCCTAGGACTGAAATGAAGCTTGGAGAGCATCCCACATAAACGAATGCTCCACATGCGGGTTTCACATGCCACCAACTCCACATTCACAGGCAACTTCAGCGCCACAGCCGTTTTCAGATAGCCCTCAATGCAAAGGCTCTAGACGCAAATATTGGTGTGAGAGCTAATTCAATCAAGGAAACACTGCATGTTGGTGAAGGGCATATTGAAAAAGGATCAGCAGAGTGGTTCCTGTGGGAGAACAACTCCATTTGGCTCACTAACTTCACACACCATCAGGCTTCCAAGCAGCTCTCAAGGAAACTCAGTTTTCACACTCTATGCTTAGTGCTCTTTGAGTGCCTAGGACTGAAATAAACCTGGTAGAGCATCCCACACAAACGAATGCTCCACATGCGGGTTTCACATGCCACCAACTCCACATTCACAGGCAACTTCAGCGCCAAAGCCGTTTTCATATAGCCCTCAATGCAAAGGCTCTAGACGCAAATATTGGTGTGAGAGCTAATTCAATCAAGGAAACACTGCATGTTGGTGAAGGGCATATTGAAGAAGGATCAGCCGAGTGGTTCTTGTGGGAGAACAACTCCATTTGGCTCACTAACTTCACAACCATCAGGCTTCCAAGCAGCTCTCAAGGAAACTCAGTTTTCACACTCTATGCTTAGTCCCCTTGAGTGCCTAGGACTGAAATGAAGCTTGGTCAGCATTCCACACAAACGAATGCTCCACATGCGGTTTCACATGCCACCAACTCCACATTCACAGGCAACTTCAGCGCCACAGCTGTTTTCAGATAGCCCTCAATGCAAAGGCTCTAGACGCAAATATTGGTGTGAGAGCTAATTCAATCAAGGAAACACTGCATGTTGGTGAAGGGCATATTGAAGAAGGATCAACCGAGTGGTTCTTGTGGGAGAACAACTCCATTTGGCTCACTAACTTCACACACCATCAGGCTTCCAAGCAGCTCTCAAGGAAACTCAGTTTTCACACTCTATGCTTAGTGCCCTTTGAGTGCATTATCTGGGAATGAACCTGGTAGAGCATCCCACACCAACGAATGCTCCACATGCGGGTTTCACATGCCACCAACTCCACATTCACAGGCAACTTCAGCGCCACAGCCGTTTTCAGATAGCCCTCAATGCAAAGGCTCTAGACGCAAATATTGGTGTGAGAGCTAATTCAATCAAGGAAACACTGCATGTTGGTGAAGGGCATATTGAAGAAGGATCAGCCGAGTGGTTCTTGTGGGAGAACAACTCCATTTGGCTCCCTAACTTCACACACCATCAGGCTTCCAAGCAGCTCTCAAGGAAACTCAGTTTTCACACTCTATGCTTAGTGCCCTTTGAGTGCCTAGGACTGAAATGAAGCTTGGTCAGCATTCCACACAAACGAATGCTCCACATGCGGGTTTCACATGCCACCAACTCCACATTCACAGGCAACTTCAGCGCCACAGCTGTTTTCAGATAGCCCTCAATGCAAAGGCTCTAGACGCAAATATTGGTGTGAGAGCTAATTCAATCAAGGAAACACTGCATGTTGGTGAAGGGCATATTGAAGAAGGATCAGCCGAGTGGTTCTTGTGGGAGAACAACTCCATTTGGCTCACTAACTTCACACACCATCAGGCTTCCAAGCAGCTCTCAAGGAAACTCAGTTTTCACACTCTATGCTTAGTGCTCTTTGAGTGCCTAGGACTGAAATGAAGCTTGGAGAGCATCCCACATAAACGAATGCTCCACATGCGGGTTTCACATGCCACCAACTCCACATTCACAGGCAACTTCAGCGCCACAGCCGTTTTCAGATAGCCCTCAATGCAAAGGCTCTAGACGCAAATATTGGTGTGAGAGCTAATTCAATCAAGGAAACACTGCATGTTGGTGAAGGGCATATTGAAGAAGGATCAGCCGAGTGGTTCCTGTGGGAGAACAACTCCATTTGGCTCACTAACTTCACACACCATCAGGCTTCCAAGCAGCTCTCAAGGAAACTCAGTTTTCACACTCTATGCTTAGTGCCCTTTGTATGGCTAGGAATGAAATATACCTGGTAGAGCATCCCACACAAACGAATGCTCCACATGCGGGTTTCACATGCCACCAACTCCACATTCACAGGCAACTTCAGCGCCAAAGCCGTTTTCAGATAGCCCTCAATGCAAAGGCTCTAGACGCAAATATTGGTGTGAGAGCTAATTCAATCAAGGAAACACTGCATGTTGGTGAAGGGCATATTGAAGAAGGATCAGCCGAGTGGTTCTTGTGGGAGAACAACTCCATTTGGCTCACTAACTTCACAACCATCAGGCTTCCAAGCAGCTCTCAAGGAAACTCAGTTTTCACACTCTATGCTTAGTGCCCTTGAGTGCCTAGGACTGAAATGAAGCTTGGTCAGCATTCCACACAAACGAATGCTCCACATGCGGTTTCACATGCCACCAACTCCACATTCACAGGCAACTTCAGCGCCACAGCCGTTTTCAGATAGCCCTCAATGCAAAGGCTCTAGACGCAAATATTGGTGTGAGAGCTAATTCAATCAAGGAAACACTGCATGTTGGTGAAGGGCATATTGAAGAAGGATCAGCCGAGTGGTTCTTGTGGGAGAACAACTCCATTTGGCTCACTAACTTCACACACCATCAGGCTTCCAAGCAGCTCTCAAGGAAACTCAGATTTCACACTCTATGCTTAGTGCCCTTCGTATGGCTATTACTGAAATGAACCTGGTAGAGCATCCCACACAAACGAATGCTCCACATGCGGGTTTCACATGCCACCAACTCCACATTCACAGGCAACTTCAGCGCCACAGCCGTTTTCAGATAGCCCTCAATGCAAAGGCTCTAGACGCAAATATTGGTGTGAGAGCTAATTCAATCAAGGAAACACTGCATGTTGGTGAAGGGCATATTGAAGAAGGATCAGCCGAGTGGTTCTTGTGGGAGAACAACTCCATTTGGCTCCCTAACTTCACACACCATCAGGCTTCCAAGCAGCTCTCAAGGAAACTCAGTTTTCACACTCTATGCTTAGTGCTCTTTGTGTGCCTAGGACTGAAATGAAGCTTGGTCAGCATCCCACACAAACGAATGCTCCACATGCGGGTTTCACATGCCACCAACTCCACATTCACAGGCAACTTCAGCGCCACAGCCGTTTTCAGATAGCCCTCAAAGCAAAGGCTCTAGACGCAAATATTGGTGTGAGAGCTAATTCAATCAAGGAAACACTGCATGTTGGTGAAGGGCATATTGAAGAAGGATCAGCCGAGTGGTTCTTGTGGGAGAACAACTCCATTTGGCTCACTAACTTCACACACCATCAGGCTTCCAAGCAGCTCTCAAGGAAACTCAGTTTTCACACTCTATGCTTAGTGCCCTTTGTATGGCTAGGACTGAAATGAACCTGGTAGAGCATCCCACACAAACGAATGCTCCACATGCGGGTTTCACATGCCACCAACTCCACATTCACAGGCAACTTCAGCGCCACAGCCGTTTTCAGATAGCCCTCAATGCAAAGGCTCTAGACGCAAATATTGGTGTGAGAGCTAATTCAATCAAGGAAACACTGCATGTTGGTCAAGGGCATATTGAAGAAGGATCAGCCGAGTGGTTCTTGTGGGAGAACAACTCCATTTGGCTCACTAACTTCACACACCATCAGGCTTCCAAGCAGCTCTCAAGGAAACTCAGTTTTCACACTCTATGCTTAGTGCCTTTGTATGGCTAGGACTGAAATGAACCTGGTAGAGCATCCCACACAAACGAATGCTCCAGTTGTGGGTTTCACATGCCACCAACTCCACATTCACAGGCAACTTCAGCGCCACAGCCGTTTTCAGATAGCCCTCAATGCAAAGGCTCTAGACACAAATATTGGTGTGAGAGCTAATTCAATCAAGGAAACACTGCATGTTGGTGAAGGGCATATTGAAGAAGAATCAGCCGAGTGGTTCTTGTGGGAGAACAACTCCATTTGGCTCCCTAACTTCACACACCATCAGGCTTCCAAGCAGCTCTCAAGGAAACTCAGTTTTCACACTCTATGCTTAGTGCTCTTTGAGTGCCTAGGACTGAAATGAAGCTTGGAGAGCATCCCACATAAACGAATGCTCCACATGCGGGTTTCACATGCCACCAACTCCACATTCACAGGCAACTTCAGCGCCACAGCCGTTTTCAGATAGCCCTCAATGCAAAGGCTCTAGACGCAAATATTGGTGTGAGAGCTAATTCAATCAAGGAAACACTGCATGTTGGTGAAGGGCATATTGAAAAAGGATCAGCAGAGTGGTTCCTGTGGGAGAACAACTCCATTTGGCTCACTAACTTCACACACCATCAGGCTTCCAAGCAGCTCTCAAGGAAACTCAGTTTTCACACTCTATGCTTAGTGCTCTTTGAGTGCCTAGGACTGAAATAAACCTGGTAGAGCATCCCACACAAACGAATGCTCCACATGCGGGTTTCACATGCCACCAACTCCACATTCACAGGCAACTTCAGCGCCAAAGCCGTTTTCATATAGCCCTCAATGCAAAGGCTCTAGACGCAAATATTGGTGTGAGAGCTAATTCAATCAAGGAAACACTGCATGTTGGTGAAGGGCATATTGAAGAAGGATCAGCCGAGTGGTTCTTGTGGGAGAACAACTCCATTTGGCTCACTAACTTCACAACCATCAGGCTTCCAAGCAGCTCTCAAGGAAACTCAGTTTTCACACTCTATGCTTAGTCCCCTTGAGTGCCTAGGACTGAAATGAAGCTTGGTCAGCATTCCACACAAACGAATGCTCCACATGCGGGTTTCACATGCCACCAACTCCACATTCACAGGCAACTTCAGCGCCACAGCTGTTTTCAGATAGCCCTCAATGCAAAGGCTCTAGACGCAAATATTGGTGTGAGAGCTAATTCAATCAAGGAAACACTGCATGTTGGTGAAGGGCATATTGAAGAAGGATCAACCGAGTGGTTCTTGTGGGAGAACAACTCCATTTGGCTCACTAACTTCACACACCATCAGGCTTCCAAGCAGCTCTCAAGGAAACTCAGTTTTCACACTCTATGCTTAGTGCCCTTTGAGTGCATTATCTGGGAATGAACCTGGTAGAGCATCCCACACCAACGAATGCTCCACATGCGGGTTTCACATGCCACCAACTCCACATTCACAGGCAACTTCAGCGCCACAGCCGTTTTCAGATAGCCCTCAATGCAAAGGCTCTAGACGCAAATATTGGTGTGAGAGCTAATTCAATCAAGGAAACACTGCATGTTGGTGAAGGGCATATTGAAGAAGGATCAGCCGAGTGGTTCTTGTGGGAGAACAACTCCATTTGGCTCCCTAACTTCACACACCATCAGGCTTCCAAGCAGCTCTCAAGGAAACTCAGTTTTCACACTCTATGCTTAGTGCCCTTTGAGTGCCTAGGACTGAAATGAAGCTTGGTCAGCATTCCACACAAACGAATGCTCCACATGCGGGTTTCACATGCCACCAACTCCACATTCACAGGCAACTTCAGCGCCACAGCTGTTTTCAGATAGCCCTCAATGCAAAGGCTCTAGACGCAAATATTGGTGTGAGAGCTAATTCAATCAAGGAAACACTGCATGTTGGTGAAGGGCATATTGAAGAAGGATCAGCCGAGTGGTTCTTGTGGGAGAACAACTCCATTTGGCTCCCTAACTTCACACACCATCAGGCTTCCAAGCAGCTCTCAAGGAAACTCAGTTTTCACACTCTATGCTTAGTGCTCTTTGAGTGCCTAGGACTGAAATGAAGCTTGGAGAGCATCCCACATAAACGAATGCTCCACATGCGGGTTTCACATGCCACCAACTCCACATTCACAGGCAACTTCAGCGCCACAGCCGTTTTCAGATAGCCCTCAATGCAAAGGCTCTAGACGCAAATATTGGTGTGAGAGCTAATTCAATCAAGGAAACACTGCATGTTGGTGAAGGGCATATTGAAGAAGGATCAGCCGAGTGGTTCCTGTGGGAGAACAACTCCATTTGGCTCACTAACTTCACACACCATCAGGCTTCCAAGCAGCTCTCAAGGAAACTCAGTTTTCACACTCTATGCTTAGTGCCCTTTGTATGGCTAGGAATGAAATATACCTGGTAGAGCATCCCACACAAACGAATGCTCCACATGCGGGTTTCACATGCCACCAACTCCACATTCACAGGCAACTTCAGCGCCAAAGCCGTTTTCAGATAGCCCTCAATGCAAAGGCTCTAGACGCAAATATTGGTGTGAGAGCTAATTCAATCAAGGAAACACTGCATGTTGGTGAAGGGCATATTGAAGAAGGATCAGCCGAGTGGTTCTTGTGGGAGAACAACTCCATTTGGCTCACTAACTTCACAACCATCAGGCTTCCAAGCAGCTCTCAAGGAAACTCAGTTTTCACACTCTATGCTTAGTGCCCTTTGAGTGCCTAGGACTGAAATGAAGCTTGGTCAGCATTCCACACAAACGAATGCTCCACATGCGGGTTTCACATGCCACCAACTCCACATTCACAGGCAACTTCAGCGCCACAGCCGTTTTCAGATAGCCCTCAATGCAAAGGCTCTAGACGCAAATATTGGTGTGAGAGCTAATTCAATCAAGGAAACACTGCATGTTGGTGAAGGGCATATTGAAGAAGGATCAGCCGAGTGGTTCTTGTGGGAGAACAACTCCATTTGGCTCACTAACTTCACACACCATCAGGCTTCCAAGCAGCTCTCAAGGAAACTCAGTTTTCACACTCTATTCTTTTTGCCCTTTGAGGGCATTATCTAGGAATGAACCTGGTAGAGCATCCCACACAAACGAATGCTCCACATGCGGGTTTCACATGCCACCAACTCCACATTCACAGGCAACTTCAGTGCCACAGCCGTTTTCAGATAGCCCTCAATGCAAAGGCTCTAGACGCAAATATTTGTGTGAGAGCTAATTCAATCAAGGAAACACTGCATGTTGGTGAAGGGCATATTGAAGAAGAATCAGCCGAGTGGTTCTTGTGGGAGAACAACTCCATGTGGCTCACTAACTTCACACACCATCAGGCTTCCAAGCAGCTCTCAAGGAAACTCAGTTTTCACACTCTATGCTTAGTGCCCTTTGAGTGCATTATCTAGGAATGAACCTGGTAGAGCATCCCACACAAACGAATGCTCCACATGCGGGTTTCACATGCCACCAACTCCACATTCACAGGCAACTTCAGCGCCACAGCCGTTTTCAGATAGCCCTCAATGCAAAGGCTCTAGACGCAAATATTGGTGTGAGAGCTAATTCAATCAAGGAAACACTGCATGTTGGTGAAGGGCATATTGAAGAAGGATCAGCCGAGTGGTTCTTGTGGGAGAACAACTCCATTTGGCTCACTAACTTCACACACCATCAGGCTTCCAAGCAGCTCTCAAGGAAACTCAGATTTCACACTCTATGCTTAGTGCCCTTCGTATGGCTATTACTGAAATGAACCTGGTAGAGCATCCCACACAAACGAATGCTCCACATGCGGGTCTCACATGCCACCAACTCCACATTCACAGGCAACTTCAGCGCCACAGCCGTTTTCAGATAGCCCTCAATGCAAAGGCTCTAGACGCAAATATTGGTGTGAGAGCTAATTCAATCAAGGAAACACTGCATGTTGGTGAAGGGCATATTGAAGAAGGATCAGCCGAGTGGTTCTTGTGGGAGAACAACTCCATTTGGCTCCCTAACTTCACACACCATCAGGCTTCCAAGCAGCTCTCAAGGAAACTCAGTTTTCACACTCTATGCTTAGTGCTCTTTGTGTGCCTAGGACTGAAATGAAGCTTGGTCAGCATCCCACACAAACGAATGCTCCACATGCGGGTTTCACATGCCACCAACTCCACATTCACAGGCAACTTCAGCGCCACAGCCGTTTTCAGATAGCCCTCAAAGCAAAGGCTCTAGACGCAAATATTGGTGTGACAGCTAATTCAATCAAGGAAACACTGCATGTTGGTGAAGGGCATATTGAAGAAGGATCAGCCGAGTGGTTCTTGTGGGAGAACAACTCCATTTGGCTCCCTAACTTCACACACCATCAGGCTTCCAAGCAGCTCTCAAGGAAACTCAGTTTTCACACTCTATTCTTATTGCCCTTTGAGTGCATTATCTAGGAATGAACCTGATAGAGCATCCCACACAAACGAATGCTCCACATGCGGGTTTCACATGCCACCAACTCCACATTCACAGGCAACTTCAGCGCCACAGCCGTTTTCAGATAGCCCTCAATGCGAAGGCTCTAGACGCAAATATTGGTGTGAGAGCTAATTCAATCAAGGAAACACTGCATGTTGGTGAAGGGCATATTGAAGAATGATCAGCCGAGTGGTTCTTGTGGGAGAACAACTCCATTTGGCTCACTAACTTCACACACCATCAGGCTTCCAAGCAGCTCTCAAGGAAACTCAGTTTTCACACTCTATGCTTAGTGCCCTTTGTATGGCTAGGACTGAAATGAACCTGGTAGAGCATCCCACACAAACGAATGCTCCATATGCGGGTTTCACATGCCACCAACTCCACATTCACAGGCAACTTCAGCGCCACAGCCGTTTTCAGATAGCCCTCAATGCAAAGGCTCTAGACGCAAATATTGGTGTGAGAGCTAATTCAATCAAGGAAACACTGCATGTTGGTGAAGGGCATATTGAAGAAGGATCAGCCGAGTGGTTCTTGTGGGAGAACAACTCCATTTGGCTCCCTATCTTCACACACCATCAGGCTTCCAAGCAGCTCTCAAGGAAACTCAGTTTTCACACTCTATGCTTAGTGCCCTTTGAGTGCATTATCTAGGAATGAACCTGGTAGAGCATCCCACACAAACGAATGCTCCACATGCGGGTTTCACATGCCACCAACTCCACATTCACAGGCAACTTCAGCGCCACAGCCGTTTTCAGATAGCCCTCAATGCAAAGGCTCTAGACGCAAATATTGGTGTGAGAGCTAATTCAATCAAGGAAACACTGCATGTTGGTGAAGGGCATATTGAAGAAGGATCAGCCGAGTGGTTCTTGTGGGAGAACAACTCCATTTGGCTCACTAACTTCACACACCATCAGGCTTCCAAGCAGCTCTCAAGGAAACTCAGTTTTCACACTCTATGCTTAGTGCCCTTTGAGTGCATTATCTAGGAATGAACATGGTAGAGCATCCCACACGTACGAATGCTCCACTTGCGGTTTTCACATGCCACCAACTCCACATTCACAGGCAACTTCAGCGCCACAGCCGTTTTCAGATAGCCCTCAATGCGAAGGCTCTAGACGCAAATATTGGTGTGAGAGCTAATTCAATCAAGGAAACACTGCATGTTGGTGAAGGGCATATTGAAGAAGGATCAGCCGAGTGGTTCTTGTGGGAGAACAACTCCATTTGGCTCACTAACTTCACACACCATCAGGCTTCCAAGCAGCTCTCAAGGAAACTCAGTTTTCACACTCTATGCTTAGTGCCCTTTGAGTGCCTAGGACTGAAATGAAGCTTGGTCAGCATTCCACACAAACGAATGCTCCACATGCGGGTTTCACATGCCACCAACTCCACATTCACAGGCAACTTCAGCGCCACAGCTGTTTTCAGATAGCCCTCAATGCAAAGGCTCTAGACGCAAATATTGGTGTGAGAGCTAATTCAATCAAGGAAACACTGCATGTTGGTGAAGGGCATATTGAAGAAGGATCAGCCGAGTGGTTCTTGTGGGAGAACAACTCCATTTGGCTCACTAACTTCACACACCATCAGGCTTCCAAGCAGCTCTCAAGGAAACTCAGTTTTCACACTCTATGCTTAGTGCCCTTTGTATGGCTAGGACTGAAATGAACCTGGTAGAGCATCCCACACAAACGAATGCTCCACATGCGGGTTTCACATGCCACCAACTCCACATTCACAGGCAACTTCAGCGCCACAGCCGTTTTCAGATAGCCCTCAATGCAAAGGCTCTAGACGCAAATATTGGTGTGAGAGCTAATTCAATCAAGGAAACACTGCATGTTGGTGAAGGGCATATTGAAGAAGGATCAGCCGAGTGGTTCTTGTGGGAGAACAACTCCATTTGGCTCCCTAACTTCACACACCATCAGGCTTCCAAGCAGCTCTCAAGGAAACTCAGTTTTCACACTCTATGCTTAGTGCTCTTTGTGTGCCTAGGACTGAAATGAAGCTTGGTCAGCATCCCACACAAACGAATGCTCCACATGCGGGTTTCACATGCCACCAACTCCACATTCACAGGCAACTTCAGCGCCACAGCCGTTTTCAGATAGCCCTCAAAGCAAAGGCTCTAGACGCAAATATTGGTGTGAGAGCTAATTCAATCAAGGAAACACTGCATGTTGGTGAAGGGCATATTGAAGAAGGATCAGCCGAGTGGTTCTTGTGGGAGAACAACTCCATTTGGCTCCCTAACTTCACACACCATCAGGCTTCCAAGCAGCTCTCAAGGAAACTCAGTTTTCACACTCTATTCTTATTACCCTTTGAGTGCATTATCTAGGAATGAACCTGATAGAGCATCCCATACAAACGAATGCTCCACATGCGGGTTTCACATGCCACCAACTCCACATTCACAGGCAACTTCAGCGCGAAAGCCGTTTTCAGATAGCCCTCAATGCAAAGGCTCTAGACGCAAATATTGGTGTGAGAGCTAATTCAATCAAGGAAACACTGCATGTTGGTGAAGGGCATATTGAAGAAGGATCAGCCGAGTGGTTCTTGTGGGAGAACAACTCCATTTGGCTCACTAACTTCACACACCATCAGGCTTCCAAGCAGCTCTCAAGGAAACTCAGTTTTCACACTCTATGCTTAGTGCCCTTTGAGTGCATTATCTAGGAATGAACATGGTAGAGCATCCCACACGTACGAATGCTCCACTTGCGGTTTTCACATGCCACCAACTCCACATTCACAGGCAACTTCAGCGCCACAGCCGTTTTCAGATAGCCCTCAATGCAAATGCTCTAGACGCAAATATTGGTGTGAGAGCTAATTCAATCAAGGAAACACTGCATGTTGGTGAAGGGCATATTGAAGAAGGATCAGCCGAGTGGTTCTTGTGGGAGAACAACTCCATTTGGCTCACTAACTTCACACACCATCAGGCTTCCAAGCAGCTCTCAAGGAAACTCAGTTTTCACACTCTATGCTTAGTGCCCTTTGAGTGCCTAGGACTGAAATGAAGCTTGGTCAGCATTCCACACAAACGAATGCTCCACATGCGGGTTTCACATGCCACCAACTCCACATTCACAGGCAACTTCAGTGCCACAGCCGTTTTCAGATAGCCCTCAATGCAAAGGCTCTAGACGCAAATATTGGTGTGAGAGCTAATTCAATCAAGGAAACACTGCATGTTGGTTAAGGGCATATTGAAGAAGGATCAACCGAGTGGTTCTTGTGGGAGAACAACTCCATTTGGCTCACTAACTTCACACACCATCAGGCTTCCAAGCAGCTCTCAAGGAAACTCAGTTTTCACACTCTATGCTTCGTGCCCTTTGAGTGCATTATCTAGGAATGAACCTGGTAGAGCATCCCACACAAACGAATGCTCCACATGCGGGTTTCACATGCCACCAACTCCACATTCACAGGCAACTTCAGCGCCACAGCCGTTTTCAGATAGCCCTCAATGCAAAGGCTCTAGACGCAAATATTGGTGTGAGAGCTAATTCAATCAAGGAAACACTGCATGTTGGTGAAGGCATATTGAAGAAGGATCAGCCGAGTGGTTCTTGTGGGAGAACAACTCCATTTGGCTCACTAACTTCACACACCATCAGGCTTCCAAGCAGCTCTCAAGGAAACTCAGTTTTCACACTCTATCCTTAGTGCCCTTTGAGTGCATTATCTAGGAATGAACATGGTAGAGCATCATACACAAACGAATGCTCCACTTGCGGGTTTCACATGCCACCAACTCCACATTCACAGGCAACTTCAGCGCTACAGTCGTTTTCAGATAGCCCTCAATGCAAAGGCTCTAGACGCAAATATTTGTGTGAGAGCTAATTCAATCAAGGAAACACTGCATGTTGGTGAAGGGCATATTGAAGAAGGATCAGTCGAGTAGTTCTTGTGGGAGAACAACTCCATTTGGCTCACTAACTTCACACACCATCAGGCTTCCAAGCAGCTCTCAAGGAAACTCAGTTTTCACACTCTATGCTTAGTGCTCTTTGTGTGCCTAGGACTGAAATGAAGCTTGGTCAGCATCCCACACAAACGAATGCTCCACATGCGGGTTTCACATGCCACCAACTCCACATTCACAGGCAACTTCAGCGCCACAGCCGTTTTCAGATAGCCCTCAATGCAAAGGCTCTAGACGCAAATATTGGTGTGAGAGCCAATTCAATCAAGGAAACACTGCATGTTGGTGAAGGGCATATTGAAGAAGGATCAGCCGAGTGGTTCTTGTGGGAGAACAACTCCATTTGGCTCACTAACTTCACACACCATCAGGCTTCCAAGCAGCTCTCAAGGAAACTCAGTTTTCACACTCTATTCTTATTGTCCTTTGAGTGCATTATCTAGGAATGAACCTGGTAGAGCATCCCACACAAACGAATGCTCCACATGCGGGTTTCACATGCCACCAACTCCACATTCACAGGCAACTTCAGCGCCACAGCCGTTTTCAGATAGCCCTCAATGCAAAGGCTCTAGACGCAAATATTGGTGTGAGAGCTAATTCAATCAAGGAAACACTGCATGTTGGTTAAGGGCATATTGAAGAAGAATCAGCCGAGTGGTTCTTGTGGGAGAACAACTCCATGTGGCTCACTAACTTCACACACCATCAAGCTTCCAAGCAGCTCTCAAGGAAACTCAGTTTTCACACTCTATTCTTATTGCCCTTTGAGTGTATTATCTAGGAATGAACCTGGTAGAGCATCCCACACGTACGAATGCTCCACATGCGGGTTTCACATGCCACCAACTCCACATTCACAGGCAACTTCAGCGCCACAGCCGTTTTCAGATAGCCCTCAATGCAAATTCTCTAGACGCAAATATTGGTGTGAGAGCTAATTCAATCAAGGAAACACTGCATGTTGGTCAAGGGCATATTGAAGAAGGATCAGCCGAGTGGTTCTTGTGGGAGAACAACTCCATTTGGCTCACTAACTTCACACACCATCAGGCTTCCAAGCAGCTCTCAAGGAAACTCAGTTTTCACACTCTATGCTTAGTGCCCTTTGAGTGCATTATCTAGGAATGAACATGGTAGAGCATCATACACAAACGAATGCTCCACTTGCGGGTTTCACATGCCACCAACTCCACATTCACAGGCAACTTCAGCGCTACAGTCGTTTTCAGATAGCCCTCAATGCAAAGGCTCTAGACGCAAATATTTGTGTGAGAGCTAATTCAATCAAGGAAACACTGCATGTTGGTGAAGGGCATATTGAAGAAGGATCAGCCGAGTAGTTCTTGTGGGAGAACAACTCCATTTGGCTCACTAACTTCACACACCATCAGGCTTCCAAGCAGCTCTCAAGGAAACTCAGTTTTCACACTCTATGCTTAGTGCTCTTTGTGTGCCTAGGACTGAAATGAAGCTTGGTCAGCATCCCACACAAACGAATGCTCCACATGCGGGTTTCACATGCCACCAACTCCACATTCACAGGCAACTTCAGCGCCACAGCCGTTTTCAGATAGCCCTCAATGCAAAGGCTCTAGACGCAAATATTGGTGTGAGAGCTAATTCAATCAAGGAAACACTGCATGTTGGTCAAGGGCATATTGAAGAAGGATCAGCCGAGTGGTTCTTGTGGGAGAACAACTCCATTTGGCTCACTAACTTCACACACCATCAGGCTTCCAAGCAGCTCTCAAGGAAACTCAGTTTTCACACTCTATTCTTATTGTCCTTTGAGTGCATTATCTAGGAATGAACCTGGTAGAGCATCCCACACAAACGAATGCTCCACATGCGGGTTTCACATGCCACCAACTCCACATTCACAGGCAACTTCAGCGCCACAGCCGTTTTCAGATAGCCCTCAATGCAAAGGCTCTAGACGCAAATATTGGTGTGAGAGCTAATTCAATCAAGGAAACACTGCATGTTGGTGAAGGGCATATTGAAGAAGAATCAGCCGAGTGGTTCTTGTGGGAGAACAACTCCATGTGGCTCACTAACTTCACACACCATCAAGCTTCCAAGCAGCTCTCAAGGAAACTCAGTTTTCACACTCTATTCTTATTGCCCTTTGAGTGTATTATCTAGGAATGAACCTGGTAGAGCATCCCACACGTACGAATGCTCCACATGCGGGTTTCACATGCCACCAACTCCACATTCACAGGCAACTTCAGCGCCACAGCCGTTTTCAGATAGCCCTCAATGCAAATTCTCTAGACGCAAATATTGGTGTGAGAGCTAATTCAATCAAGGAAACACTGCATGTTGGTCAAGGGCATATTGAAGAAGGATCAGCCGAGTGGTTCTTGTGGGAGAACAACTCCATTTGGCTCACTAACTTCACACACCATCAGGCTTCCAAGCAGCTCTCAAGGAAACTCAGTTTTCACACTCTATGCTTCGTGCCCTTTGTATGGCTATTACTGATATGAACCTGGTAGAGCATCCCACACAAACGAATGCTCCACATGCGGGTTTCACATGCCACCAACTCCACATTCACAGGCAACTTCAGCGCCACAGCCGTTTTCAGATAGCCCTCAATGCAAAGGCTCTAGACGCAAATATTGGTGTGAGAGCTAATTCAATCAAGGAAACACTGCATGTTGGTTAAGGGCATATTGAAGAAGAATCAGCCGAGTGGTTCTTGTGGGAGAACAACTCCATGTGGCTCACTAACTTCACACACCATCAAGCTTCCAAGCAGCTCTCAAGGAAACTCAGTTTTCACACTCTATTCTTATTGCCCTTTGAGTGTATTATCTAGGAATGAACCTGGTAGAGCATCCCACACGTACGAATGCTCCACATGCGGGTTTCACATGCCACCAACTCCACATTCACAGGCAACTTCAGCGCCACAGCCGTTTTCAGATAGCCCTCAATGCAAATTCTCTAGACGCAAATATTGGTGTGAGAGCTAATTCAATCAAGGAAACACTGCATGTTGGTGAAGGGCATATTGAAGAAGGATCAGCCGAGTGGTTCTTGTGGGAGAACAACTCCATTTGGCTCACTAACTTCACACACCATCAGGCTTCCAAGCAGCTCTCAAGGAAACTCAGTTTTCACACTCTATGCTTAGTGCCCTTTGTATGGCTATTACTGATATGAACCTGGTAGAGCATCCCACACAAACGAATGCTCCACATGCGGGTTTCACATGCCACCAACTCCACATTCACAGGCAACTTCAGCGCCACAGCCGTTTTCAGATAGCCCTCAATGCAAAGGCTCTAGACGCAAATATTGGTGTGAGAGCTAATTCAATCAAGGAAACACTGCATGTTGGTGAAGGGCATATTGAAGAAGGATCAACCGAGTTATTCTTGTGGGAGAACAACTCCATTTGGCTCACTAACTTCACACACCATCAGGCTTCCAAGCAGCTCTCAAGGAAACTCAGTTTTCACACTCTATGCTTAGTGCCCTTTGAGTGCATTATCTAGGAATGAAGCTGGTAGAGCATCCCACACAAACGAATGCTCCACATGCGGGTTTCACATGCCACCAACTCCACATTCACAGGCAACGTCAGCGCCACAGCCGTTTTCAGATAGCCCTCAATGCAAAGGCTCTAGACGCAAATATTGGTGTGAGAGCTAATTCAATCAAGGAAACACTGCATGTTGGTGAAGGGCATATTGAAGAAGGATCAGCCGAGTGGTTCTTGTGGGAGAACAACTCCATTTGGCTCACTAACTTCACACACCATCAGGCTTCCAAGCAGCTCTCAAGGAAACTCAGTTTTCACACTCTATGCTTAGTGCCCTTTGAGTGCCTAGGACTGAAATGAAGCTTGGTCAGCATTCCACACAAACGAATGCTCCACATGCGGGTTTCACATGCCACCAACTCCACATTCACAGGCAACTTCAGCGCCACAGCTGTTTTCAGATAGCCCTCAATGCAAAGGCTCTAGACGCAAATATTGGTGTGAGAGCTAATTCAATCAAGGAAACACTGCATGTTGGTCAAGGGCATATTGAAGAAGGATCAGCCGAGTGGTTCTTGTGGGAGAACAACTCCATTTGGCTCACTAACTTCACACACCATCAGGCTTCCAAGCAGCTCTCAAGGAAACTCAGTTTTCACACTCTATGCTTAGTGCCCTTTGTATGGCTAGGACTGAAATGAACCTGGTAGAGCATCCCACACAAACGAATGCTCCACATGCGGGTTTCACATGCCACCAACTCCACATTCACAGGCAACTTCAGCGCCACAGCCGTTTTCAGATAGCCCTCAATGCAAAGGCTCTAGACGCAAATATTGGTGTGAGAGCTAATTCAATCAAGGAAACACTGCATGTTGGTGAAGGGCATATTGAAGAAGGATCAGCCGAGTGGTTCTTGTGGGAGAACAACTCCATTTGGCTCCCTAACTTCACACACCATCAGGCTTCCAAGCAGCTCTCAAGGAAACTCAGTTTTCACACTCTATGCTTAGTGCTCTTTGTATGGCTAGGACTGAAATGAAGCTTGGTCAGCATCCCACACAAACGAATGCTCCACATGCGGGTTTCACATGCCACCAACTCCACATTCACAGGCAACTTCAGCGCCACAGCCGTTTTCAGATAGCCCTCAAAGCAAAGGCTCTAGACGCAAATATTGGTGTGAGAGCTAATTCAATCAAGGAAACACTGCATGTTGGTGAAGGGCATATTGAAGAAGGATCAGCCGAGTGGTTCTTGTGGGAGAACAACTCCATTTGGCTCCCTAACTTCACACACCATCAGGCTTCCAAGCAGCTCTCAAGGAAACTCAGTTTTCACACTCTATTCTTATTACCCTTTGAGTGCATTATCTAGGAATGAACCTGATAGAGCATCCCATACAAACGAATGCTCCACATGCGGGTTTCACATGCCACCAACTCCACATTCACAGGCAACTTCAGCGCCACAGCCGTTTTCAGATAGCCCTCAATGCGAAGGCTCTAGACGCAAATATTGGTGTGAGAGCTAATTCAATCAAGGAAACACTGCATGTTGGTGAAGGGCATATTGAAGAAGGATCAGCCGAGTGGTTCTTGTGGGAGAACAACTCCATTTGGCTCACTAACTTCACACACCATCAGGCTTCCAAGCAGCTCTCAAGGAAACTCAGTTTTCACACTCTATGCTTAGTGCCCTTTGTATGGCTAGGACTGAAATGAACCTGGTAGAGCATCCCACACAAACGAATGCTCCATATGCGGGTTTCACATGCCACCAACTCCACATTCACAGGCAACTTCAGCGCCACAGCCGTTTTCAGATAGCCCTCAATGCAAAGGCTCTAGACGCAAATATTGGTGTGAGAGCTAATTCAATCAAGGAAACACTGCATGTTGGTGAAGGGCATATTGAAGAAGGATCAGCCGAGTGGTTCTTGTGGGAGAACAACTCCATTTGGCTCCCTATCTTCACACACCATCAGGCTTCCAAGCAGCTCTCAAGGAAACTCAGTTTTCACACTCTATGCTTAGTGCCCTTTGAGTGCATTATCTAGGAATGAACCTGGTAGAGCATCCCACACAAACGAATGCTCCACATGCGGGTTTCACATGCCACCAACTCCACATTCACAGGCAACTTCAGCGCCACAGCCGTTTTCAGATAGCCCTCAATGCAAAGGCTCTAGACGCAAATATTGGTGTGAGAGCTAATTCAATCAAGGAAACACTGCATGTTGGTGAAGGGCATATTGAAGAAGGATCAGCCGAGTGGTTCTTGTGGGAGAACAACTCCATTTGGCTCACTAACTTCACACACCATCAGGCTTCCAAGCAGCTCTCAAGGAAACTCAGTTTTCACACTCTATGCTTAGTGCCCTTTGAGTGCCTAGGACTGAAATGAAGCTTGGTCAGCATTCCACACAAACGAATGCTCCACATGCGGGTTTCACATGCCACCAACTCCACATTCACAGGCAACGTCAGCGCCACAGCCGTTTTCAGATAGCCCTCAATGCAAAGGCTCTAGACGCAAATATTGGTGTGAGAGCTAATTCAATCAAGGAAACACTGCATGTTGGTGAAGGGCATATTGAAGAAGGATCAGCCGAGTGGTTCTTGTGGGAGAACAACTCCATTTGGCTCACTAACTTCACACACCATCAGGCTTCCAAGCAGCTCTCAAGGAAACTCAGTTTTCACACTCTATTCTTATTGCCCTTTGAGTGCATTATCTAGGAATGAACCTGGTAGAGCATCCCACACAAACGAATGCTCCACATGCGGGTTTCACATGCCACCAACTCCACATTCACAGGCAACTTCAGCGCCACAGCCGTTTTCAGATAGCCCTCAATGCAAAGGCTCTAGACGCAAATATTGGTGTGAGAGCTAATTCAATCAAGGAAACACTGCATGTTGGTGAAGGGCATATTGAAGAAGGATCAGCCGAGTGGTTCTTGTGGGAGAACAACTCCATTTGGCTCACTAACTTCACACACCATCAGGCTTCCAAGCAGCTCTCAAGGAAACTCAGTTTTCACACTCTATGCTTAGTGCCCTTTGTATGGCTAGGACTGAAATGAACCTGGTAGAGCATCCCACACAAACGAATGCTCCACATGCGGGTTTCACATGCCACCAACTCCACATTCACAGGCAACTTCAGCGCCACAGCCGTTTTCAGATAGCCCTCAATGCAAAGGCTCTAGACGCAAATATTGGTGTGAGAGCTAATTCAATCAAGGAAACACTGCATGTTGGTTAAGGGCATATTGAAGAAGAATCAGCCGAGTGGTTCTTGTGGGAGAACAACTCCATTTGGCTCACTAACTTCACACACCATCAAGCTTCCAAGCAGCTCTCAAGGAAACTCAGTTTTCACACTCTATTCTTATTGCCCTTTGAGTGTATTATCTAGGAATGAACCTGGTAGAGCATCCCACACGTACGAATGCTCCACATGCGGGTTTCACATGCCACCAACTCCACATTCACAGGCAAATTCAGCGCCACAGCCGTTTTCAGATAGCCCTCAATGCAAATTCTCTAGACGCAAATATTGGTGTGAGAGCTAATTCAATCAAGGAAACACTGCATGTTGGTCAAGGGCATATTGAAGAAGGATCAGCCGAGTGGTTCTTGTGGGAGAACAACTCCATTTGGCTCACTAACTTCACACACCATCAGGCTTCCAAGCAGCTCTCAAGGAAACTCAGTTTTCACACTCTATGCTTAGTGCCCTTTGTATGGCTATTACTGATATGAACCTGGTAGAGCATCCCACACAAACGAATGCTCCACATGCGGGTTTCACATGCCACCAACTCCACATTCACAGGCAACTTCAGCGCCACAGCTGTTTTCTGATAGCCCTCAATGCAAAGGCTCTAGACGCAAATATTGGTGTGAGAGCTAATTCAATCAAGGAAACACTGCATGTTGGTGAAGGGCATATTGAAGAAGGATCAACCGAGTTATTCTTGTGGGAGAACAACTCCATTTGGCTCACTAACTTCACACACCATCAGGCTTCCAAGCAGCTCTCAAGGAAACTCAGTTTTCACACTCTATGCTTAGTGCCCTTTGAGTGCATTATCTAGGAATGAAGCTGGTAGAGCATCCCACACAAACGAATGCTCCACATGCGGGTTTCACATGCCACCAACTCCACATTCACAGGCAACGTCAGCGCCACAGCCGTTTTCAGATAGCCCTCAATGCAAAGGCTCTAGACGCAAATATTGGTGTGAGAGCTAATTCAATCAAGGAAACACTGCATGTTGGTGAAGGGCATATTGAAGAAGGATCAGCCGAGTGGTTCTTGTGGGAGAACAACTCCATTTGGCTCACTAACTTCACACACCATCAGGCTTCCAAGCAGCTCTCAAGGAAACTCAGTTTTCACACTCTATCCTTAGTGCCCTTTGAGTGCATTATCTAGGAATGAACCTGGTATAGCATCATACACAAACGAATGCTCCACTTGCGGGTTTCACATGCCACCAACTCCACATTCACAGGCAACTTCAGCGCTACAGTCGTTTTCAGATAGCCCTCAATGCAAAGGCTCTAGACGCAAATATTGGTGTGAGAGCTAATTCAATCAAGGAAACACTGCATGTTGGTGAAGGGCATATTGAAGAAGGATCAGCCGAGTAGTTCTTGTGGGAGAACAACTCCATTTGGCTCACTAACTTCACACACCATCAGGCTTCCAAGCAGCTCTCAAGGAAACTCAGTTTTCACACTCTATGCTTAGTGCTCTTTGTGTGCCTAGGACTGAAATGAATCTTGGAGAGCATCCCACAGAAACGAATGCTCCACATGCGGGTTTCACATGCCACCAACTCCACATTCACAGGCAACTTCAGCGCCACAGCCGTTTTCAGATAGCCCTCAATGCAAAGGCTGTAGACGCAAATATTGGTGTGAGAGCTAATTCAATCAAGGAAACATGCATGTTGGTGAAGGGCATATTGAAGAAGGATCAGCCGAGTGGTTCTTGTGGGAGAACAACTCCATTTGGCTCACTAACTTCACACACCATCAGGCTTCCAAGCAGCTCTCAAGGAAACTCAGTTTTCACACTCTATGCTTAGTGCTCTTTGTGTGCCTAGGACTGAAATGAAGCTTGGTCAGCATCCCACACAAACGAATGCTCCACTTGCGGGTTTCACATGCCACCAACTCCACATTCACAGGCAACTTCAGCGCCACAGCCGTTTTCAGATAGCCCTCAATGCAAAGGCTCTAGACGCAAATATTGGTGTGAGAGCTAATTCAATCAAGGAAACACTGCATGTTGGTGAAGGGCATATTGAAGAAGGATCAGCCGAGTGGTTCTTGTGGGAGAACAACTCCATTTGGCTCACTAACTTCACACACCATCAGGCTTCCAAGCAGCTCTCAAGGAAACTCAGTTTTCACACTCTATGCTTAGTGCCCTTTGAGTGCATTATCTAGGAATGAACATGGTAGAGCATCATACACAAACGAATGCTCCACTTGCGGGTTTCACATGCCACCAACTCCACATTCACAGGCAACTTCAGCGCTACAGTCGTTTTCAGATAGCCCTCAATGCAAAGGCTCTAGACGCAAATATTGGTGTGAGAGCTAATTCAATCAAGGAAACACTGCATGTTGGTGAAGGGCATATTGAAGAAGGATCAGCCGAGTAGTTCTTGTGGGAGAACAACTCCATTTGGCTCACTAACTTCACACACCATCAGGCTTCCAAGCAGCTCTCAAGGAAACCCAGTTTTCACACTCTATGCTTAGTGCTCTTTGTGTGCCTAGGACTGAAATGAATCTTGGAGAGCATCCCACGCATACAAATGCTCCACATGCAGGTTTCACATGCCACTAACTCCACATTCACAGGCAACTTCAGCGCCACAGCCGTTTTCAGATAGCCCTCAATGCAAAGGCTCTAGACGCAAATATTGGTGTGAGAGCTAATTCAATCAAGGAAACACTGTATGTTGGTGAAGGGCATATTGAAGAAGGATCAGCCGAGTGGTTCTTGTGGGAGAACAACTCCATTTGGCTCACTAACTTCACACACCATCAGGCTTCCAAGCAGCTCTCAAGGAAACTCAGTTTTCACACTCTATGCTTAGTGCTCTTTGTATGGCTATTACTGAAATGAACCTGGTAGAGCATCCCACACAAACGAATGCTCCACTTGCGGGTTTCACATGCCACCAACTCCACATTCACAGGCAACTTCAGCGCCACAGCTGTTTTCAGATAGCCCTCAATGCAAAGGCTCTAGACGCAAATATTGGTGTGAGAGCTAATTCAATCAAGGAAACACTGCATGTTGGTGAAGGGCATATTGAAGAAGGATCAACCGAGTGGTTCTTGTGGGAGAACAACTCCATTTGGCTCACTAACTTCACACACCATCAGGCTTCCAAGCAGCTCTCAAGGAAACTCAGTTTTCACACTCTATGCTTAGTGGCCTTTGAGTGCATTATCTAGGAATGAACCTGGTAGAGCATCCCACACAAACGAATGCTCCACATGCGGGTTTCACATGCCACCAACTCCACATTCACAGGCAACTTCAGCGCCACAGCCGTTTTCAGATAGCCCTCAATGCAAAGGCTCTAGACGCAAATATTGGTGTGAGAGCTAATTCAATCAAGGAAACACTGCATGTTGGTGAAGGGCATATTGAAGAAGGATCAGCCGAGTGGTTCTTGTGGGAGAACAACTCCATTTGGCTCCCTAACTTCACACACCATCAGGCTTCCAAGCAGCTCTCAAGGAAACTCAGTTTTCACACTCTATCCTTAGTGCCCTTTGAGTGCATTATCTCGGAATGAACATGGTAGAGCATCATACACAAACGAATGCTCCACTTGCGGGTTTCACATGCCACCAACTCCACATTCACAGGCAACTTCAGCGCTACAGTCGTTTTCAGATAGCCCTCAATGCAAAGGCTCTAGACGCAAATATTGTTGTGAGAGCTAATTCAATCAAGGAAACACTGCATGTTGGTGAAGGGCATATTGAAGAAGGATCAGCCGAGTAGTTCTTGTGGGAGAACAACTCCATTTGGCTCACTAACTTCACACACCATCAGGCTTCCAAGCAGCTCTCAAGGAAACTCAGTTTTCACACTCTATGCTTAGTGCTCTTTGTGTGCCTAGGACTGAAATGAATCTTGGAGAGCATCCCACACATACGAATGCTCCACATGCAGGTTTCACATGCCACTAACTCCACATTCACAGGCAACTTCAGCGCCACAGCCGTTTTCAGATAGCCCTCAATGCAAAGGCTCTAGACGCAAATATTGGTGTGAGAGCTAATTCAATCAAGGAAACACTGCATGTTGGTGAAGGGCATATTGAAGAAGGATCAACCGAGTGGTTCTTGTGGGAGAACAACTCCATCTGGCTCACTAACTTCACACACCATCAGGCTTCCAAGCAGCTCTCAAGGAAACTCAGTTTTCACACTCTATGCTTAGTGCTCTTTGTGTGCCTAGGACTGAAATGAAGCTTGGTCAGCATCCCACACAAACGAATGCTCCACATGCGGGTTTCACATGCCACCAACTCCACATTCACAGGCAACTTCAGTGCCACAGCCGTTTTCAGATAGCCCTCAATGCAAAGGCTCTAGACGCAAATATTTGTGTGAGAGCTAATTCAATCAAGGAAACACTGCATGTTGGTGAAGGGCATATTGAAGAAGAATCAGCCGAGTGGTTCTTGTGGGAGAACAACTCCATGTGGCTCACTAACTTCACACACCATCAGGCTTCCAAGCAGCTCTCAAGGAAACTCAGTTTTCACACTCTATGCTTAGTGCCCTTTGTATGGCTATTACTGAAATGAACCTTGGAGAGCATCCCACACAAACGAATGCTCCACATGCGGGTTTCACATGCCACCAACTCCACATTCACAGGCAACTTCAGCGCCACAGCCGTTTTCAGATAGCCCTCAATGCAAAGGCTTTAGACGCAAATATTGGTGTGAGAGCTAATTCAATCAAGGAAACACTGCATGTTGGTTAAGGGCATATTGAAGAAGAATCAGCCAAGTGGTTCTTGTGGGAGAACAACTCCATTTGGCTCACTAACTTCACACACCATCAGGCTTCCAAGCAGCTCTCAAGGAAACTCAGTTTTCACACTCTATTCTTATTGCCCTTTGAGTGCATTATCTAGGAATGAACCTGGTAGAGCATCCCACACAAACGAATGCTCCACATGCGGGTTTCACATGCCACCAACTCCACATTCACAGGCAACTTCAGCGCCACAGCCGTTTTCAGATAGCCCTCAATGCAAAGGCTCTAGACGCAAATATTGGTGTGAGAGCTAATTCAATCAAGGAAACACTGCATGTTGGTGAAGGGCATATTGAAGAAGGATCAGCCGAGTGGTTCTTGTGGGAGAACAACTCCATTTGTCTCACTAACTTCACACACCATCAGGCTTCCAAACAGCTCTCAAGGAAACTCAGTTTTCACACTCTATGCTTAGTGCCCTTTGTATGGCTAGGACTGAAATGAACCTGGTAGAGCATCCCACACAAACGAATGCTCCACATGCGGGTTTCACATGCCACCAACTCCACATTCACAGGCAACTTCAGCGCCACAGCCGTTTTCAGATAGCCCTCAATGCAAAGTCTCTAGACGCAAATATTGGTGTGAGAGCTAATTCAATCAAGGAAACACTGCATGTTGGTGAAGGGCATATTGAAGAAGGATCAGCCGAGTGGTTCTTGTGGGAGAACAACTCCATTTGGCTCACTAACTTCACACACCATCAGGCTTCCAAGCAGCTCTCAAGGAAACTTAGTTTTCACACTCTATGCTTTGTGCTCTTTGTATGGTTAGGACTGAAATGAACCTGGTAGAGCATCCCACACAAACGAATGCTCCACATGCGGGTTTCAGATGCCACCAACTCCACATTCACAGGCAACTTCAGCGCCACAGCCGTTTTCAGATAGCCCTCAATGCAAAGGCTCTAGACGCAAATATTGGTGTGAGAGCTAATTCAATCAAGGAAACACTGCATGTTGGTGAAGGGCATATTGAAGAAGGATCAGCGAGTGGTTCTTGTGGGAGAACAACTCCATTTGGCTCACTAACTTCACACACCATCAGGCTTCCAAGCAGCTCTCAAGGAAACTCAGTTTTCACACTCTATGCTTAGTGCTCTTTGTATGGCTATTACTGAAATGAACCTGGTAGAGCATCCCACACAAACGAATGCTCCACTTGCGGGTTTCACATGCCACCAACTCCACATTCACAGGCAACTTCAGCGCCACAGCTGTTTTCAGATAGCCCTCAATGCAAAGGCTCTAGACACAAATATTGGTGTGAGAGCTAATTCAATCAAGGAAACACTGCATGTTGGTGAAGGGCATATTGAAGAAGGATCAGCCGAGTGGTTCTTGTGGGAGAACAACTCCATTTGGCTCACTAACTTCACACACCATCAGGCTTTCCAAGCAGCTCTCAAGGAAACTCAGTTTTCACACTCTATGCTTAGTGCCCTTTGTATGGCTATTACTAAAATGAACCTTGGAGAGCATCCCACACAAACGAATGCTCCACATGCGGGTTTCACATGCCACCAACTCCACATTCACAGGCAACTTCAGCGCCACAGCCGTTTTCAGATAGCCCTCAATGCAAAGGCTTTAGACGCAAATATTGGTGTGAGAACTAATTCAATCAAGGAAACACTGCATGTTGGTTAAGGGCATATTAAAGAAGAATCAGCCAAGTGGTTCTTGTGGGAGAACAACTCCATTTGGCTCACTAACTTCACACACCATCAGGCTTCCAAGCAGCTCTCAAGGAAACTCAGTTTTCACACTCTATTCTTATTGCCCTTTGAGTGCATTATCTAGGAATGAACCTGGTAGAGCATCCCACACAAACGAATGCTCCACATGCGGGTTTCACATGCCACCAACTCCACATTCACAGGCAACTTCAGCGCCACAGCCGTTTTCAGATAGCCCTCAATGCAAAGGCTCTAGACGCAAATATTGGTGTGAGAGCTAATTCAATCAAGGAAACACTGCATGTTGGTGAAGGGCATATTGAAGAAGGATCAGCCGAGTGGTTCTTGTGGGAGAACAACTCCATTTGGCTCACTAACTTCACACACCATCAGGCTTCCAAGCAGCTCTCAAGGAAACTCAGTTTTCACACTCTATGCTTAGTGCCCTTTGTATGGCTAGGACTGAAATGAACCTGGTAGAGCATCCCACACAAACGAATGCTCCACATGCGGGTTTCACATGCCACCAACTCCACATTCACAGGCAACTTCAGCGCCACAGCCGTTTTCAGATAGCCCTCAATGCAAAGTCTCTAGACGCAAATATTGGTGTGAGAGCTAATTCAATCAAGGAAACACTGCATGTTGGTGAAGGGCATATTGAAGAAGGATCAGCCGAGTGGTTCTTGTGGAGAACAACTCCATTTGGCTCACTAACTTCACACACCATCAGGCTTCCAAGCAGCTCTCAAGGAAACTTAGTTTTCACACTCTATGCTTTGTGCTCTTTGTATGGTTAGGACTGAAATGAACCTGGTAGAGCATCCCACACAAACGAATGCTCCACATGCGGGTTTAAGATGCCACCAACTCCACATTCACAGGCAACTTCAGCGCCACAGCCGTTTTCAGATAGCCCTCAATGCAAAGGCTCTAGACGCAAATATTGGTGTGAGAGCTAATTCAATCAAGGAAACACTGCATGTTGGTGAAGGGCATATTGAAGAAGGATCAGCCGAGTGGTTCTTGTGGGAGAACAACTCCATTTGGCTCACTAACTTCACACACCATCAGGCTTCCAAGCAGCTCTCAAGGAAACTCAGTTTTCACACTCTATGCTTAGTGCTCTTTGTATGGCTATTACTGAAATGAACCTGGTAGAGCATCCCACACAAACGAATGCTCCACTTGCGGGTTTCACATGCCACCAACTCCACATTCACAGGCAACTTCAGCGCCACAGCTGTTTTCAGATAGCCCTCAATGCAAAGGCTCTAGACGCAAATATTGGTGTGAGAGCTAATTCAATCAAGGAAACACTGCATGTTGGTGAAGGGCATATTGAAGAAGGATCAGCCGAGTGGTTCTTGTGGGAGAACAACTCCATTTGGCTCACTAACTTCACACACCATCAGGCTTCCAAGCAGCTCTCAAGGAAACTCAGTTTTCACACTCTATGCTTAGTGCCCTTTGTATGGCTAGGACTGAAAGGAACCTGGTAGAGCATCCCACACAAACGAATGCTCCACATGCGGGTTTCACATGCCACCAACTCCACATTCACAGGCAACTTCAGCGCCACAGCCGTTTTCAGATAGCCCTCAATGCAAAGTCTCTAGACGCAAATATTGGTGTGAGAGCTAATTCAATCAAGGAAACACTGCATGTTGGTGAAGGGCATATTGAAGAAGGATCAGCCGAGTGGTTCTTGTGGGAGAACAACTCCATTTGGCTCACTAACTTCACACACCATCAGGCTTCCAAGCAGCTCTCAAGGAAACTTAGTTTTCACACTCTATGCTTTGTGCTCTTTGTATGGTTAGGACTGAAATGAACCTGGTAGAGCATCCCACACAAACGAATGCTCCACATGCGGGTTTCAGATGCCACCAACTCCACATTCACAGGCAACTTCAGCGCCACAGCCGTTTTCAGATAGCCCTCAATGCAAAGGCTCTAGACGCAAATATTGGTGTGAGAGCTAATTCAATCAAGGAAACACTGCATGTTGGTGAAGGGCATATTGAAGAAGGATCAGCCGAGTGGTTCTTGTGGGAGAACAACTCCATTTGGCTCACTAACTTCACACACCATCAGGCTTCCAAGCAGCTCTCAAGGAAACTCAGTTTTCACACTCTATGCTTAGTGCTCTTTGTATGGCTATTACTGAAATGAACCTGGTAGAGCATCCCACACAAACGAATGCTCCACTTGCGGGTTTCACATGCCACCAACTCCACATTCACAGGCAACTTCAGCGCCACAGCTGTTTTCAGATAGCCCTCAATGCAAAGGCTCTAGACGCAAATATTGGTGTGAGAGCTAATTCAATCAAGGAAACACTGCATGTTGGTGAAGGGCATATTGAAGAAGGATCAACCGAGTGGTTCTTGTGGGAGAACAACTCCATTTGGCTCACTAACTTCACACACCATCATTCTTCCAAGCAGCTCTCAAGGAAACTCAGTTTTCACACTCTATGCTTAGTGCCCTTTGAGTGCATTATCTAGGAATGAACCTGGTAGAGCATCCCACACAAACGAATGCTCCACATGCGGGTTTCACATGCCACCAACTCCACATTCACAGGCAACTTCAGCGCCACAGCCGTTTTCAGATAGCCCTCAATGCAAAGGCTCTAGACGCAAATATTGGTGTGAGAGCTAATTCAATCAAGGAAACACTGCATGTTGGTGAAGGGCATATTGAAGAAGGATCAGCCGAGTGGTTCTTGTGGGAGAACAACTCCATTTGGCTCACTAACTTCACACACCATCAGGCTTCCAAGCAGCTCTCAAGGAAACTCAGTTTTCACACTCTATGCTTAGTGCTCTTTGTGTGCCTAGGACTGAAATGAATCTTGGAGAGCATCCCACACATACGAATGCTCCACATGCAGGTTTCACATGCCACTAACTCCACATTCACAGGCAACTTCAGCGCCACAGCCGTTTTCAGATAGCCCTCAATGCAAAGGCTCTAGACGCAAATATTGGTGTGAGAGCTAATTCAATCAAGGAAACACTGCATGTTGGTGAAGGGCATATTGAAGAAGGATCAGCCGAGTGGTTCTTGTGGGAGAACAACTCCATTTGGCTCACTAACTTCACACACCATCAGGCTTCCAAGCAGCTCTCAAGGAAACTCAGTTTTCACACTCTATGCTTAGTGCTCTTTGTGTGCCTAGGACTGAAATGAAGCTTGGTCAGCATCCCACACAAACGAATGCTCCACATGCGGGTTTCACATGCCACCAACTCCACATTCACAGGCAACTTCAGCGCCACAGCCGTTTTCAGATAGCCCTCAATGCAAAGGCTCTAGACGCAAATATTGGTGTGAGAGCTAATTCAATCAGGAAACACTGCATGTTGGTGAAGGGCATATTGAAGAAGGATCAGCCGAGTGGTTCTTGTGGAGAACAACTCCATTTGGCTCACTAACTTCACACACCATCAGGCTTCCAAGCAGCTCTCAAGGAAACTCAGTTTTCACACTCTATGCTTAGTGCCCTTTGTATGGCTATTACTGAAATGAACCTGGTAGAGCATCCCACACAAACGAATGCTCCACATGCGGGTTTCACATGCCACCAACTCCACATTCACAGGCAACTTCAGCGCCACAGCCGTTTTCAGATAGCCCTCAATGCAAAGGCTTTAGACGCAAATATTGGTGTGAGAGCTAATTCAATCAAGGAAACACTGCATGTTGGTTAAGGGCATATTGAAGAAGAATCAGCCAAGTGGTTCTTGTGGGAGAACAACTCCATTTGGCTCACTAACTTCACACACCATCAGGCTTCCAAGCAGCTCTCAAGGAAACTCAGTTTTCACACTCTATTCTTATTGCCCTTTGAGTGCATTATCTAGGAATGAACCTGGTAGAGCATCCCACACAAACGAATGCTCCACATGCGGGTTTCACATGCCACCAACTCCACATTCACAGGCAACTTCAGCGCCACAGCCGTTTTCAGATAGCCCTCAATGCAAAGTCTCTAGACGCAAATATTGGTGTGAGAGCTAATTCAATCAAGGAAACACTGCATGTTGGTGAAGGGCATATTGAAGAAGGATCAGCCGAGTGGTTCTTGTGGGAGAACAACTCCATTTGGCTCCCTAACTTCACACACCATCAGGCTTCCAAGCAGCTCTCAAGGAAACTCAGTTTTCACACTCTATTCTTATTGCCCTTTGAGTGCATTATCTAGGAATGAACCTGGTAGAGCATCCCACACAAACGAATGCTCCACATGCGGGTTTCACATGCCACCAACTCCACATTCACAGGCAACTTCAGCGCCACAGCCGTTTTCAGATAGCCCTCAATGCAAAGGCTCTAGACGCAAATATTGGTGTGAGAGCTAATTCAATCAAGGAAACACTGCATGTTGGTGAAGGGCATATTGAAGAAGGATCAGCCGAGTGGTTCTTGTGGGAGAACAACTCCATTTGGCTCACTAACTTCACACACCATCAGGCTTCCAAGCAGCTCTCAAGGAAACTCAGTTTTCACACTCTATGCTTAGTGCTCTTTGTATGGCTATTACTGAAATGAACCTGGTAGAGCATCCCACACAAACGAATGCTCCACTTGCGGGTTTCACATGCCACCAACTCCACATTCACAGGCAACTTCAGCGCCACAGCTGTTTTCAGATAGCCCTCAATGCAAAGGCTCTAGACGCAAATATTGGTGTGAGAGCTAATTCAATCAAGGAAACACTGCATGTTGGTGAAGGGCATATTGAAGAAGGATCAGCCGAGTGGTTCTTGTGGGAGAACAACTCCATTTGGCTCACTAACTTCACACACCATCAGGCTTCCAAGCAGCTCTCAAGGAAACTCAGTTTTCACACTCTATGCTTAGTGCCCTTTGTATGGCTAGGACTGAAAGGAACCTGGTAGAGCATCCCACACAAACGAATGCTCCACATGCGGGTTTCACATGCCACCAACTCCACATTCACAGGCAACTTCAGCGCCACAGCCGTTTTCAGATAGCCCTCAATGCAAAGTCTCTAGACGCAAATATTGGTGTGAGAGCTAATTCAATCAAGGAAACACTGCATGTTGGTGAAGGGCATATTGAAGAAGGATCAGCCGAGTGGTTCTTGTGGGAGAACAACTCCATTTGGCTCACTAACTTCACACACCATCAGGCTTCCAAGCAGCTCTCAAGGAAACTTAGTTTTCACACTCTATGCTTTGTGCTCTTTGTATGGTTAGGACTGAAATGAACCTGGTAGAGCATCCCACACAAACGAATGCTCCACATGCGGGTTTCAGATGCCACCAACTCCACATTCACAGGCAACTTCAGCGCCACAGCCGTTTTCAGATAGCCCTCAATGCAAAGGCTCTAGACGCAAATATTGGTGTGAGAGCTAATTCAATCAAGGAAACACTGCATGTTGGTGAAGGGCATATTGAAGAAGGATCAGCCGAGTGGTTCTTGTGGGAGAACAACTCCATTTGGCTCACTAACTTCACACACCATCAGGCTTCCAAGCAGCTCTCAAGGAAACTCAGTTTTCACACTCTATGCTTAGTGCTCTTTGTATGGCTATTACTGAAATGAACCTGGTAGAGCATCCCACACAAACGAATGCTCCACTTGCGGGTTTCACATGCCACCAACTCCACATTCACAGGCAACTTCAGCGCCACAGCTGTTTTCAGATAGCCCTCAATGCAAAGGCTCTAGACGCAAATATTGGTGTGAGAGCTAATTCAATCAAGGAAACACTGCATGTTGGTGAAGGGCATATTGAAGAAGGATCAACCGAGTGGTTCTTGTGGGAGAACAACTCCATTTGGCTCACTAACTTCACACACCATCATTCTTCCAAGCAGCTCTCAAGGAAACTCAGTTTTCACACTCTATGCTTAGTGCCCTTTGAGTGCATTATCTAGGAATGAACCTGGTAGAGCATCCCACACAAACGAATGCTCCACATGCGGGTTTCACATGCCACCAACTCCACATTCACAGGCAACTTCAGCGCCACAGCCGTTTTCAGATAGCCCTCAATGCAAAGGCTCTAGACGCAAATATTGGTGTGAGAGCTAATTCAATCAAGGAAACACTGCATGTTGGTGAAGGGCATATTGAAGAAGGATCAGCCGAGTGGTTCTTGTGGGAGAACAACTCCATTTGGCTCACTAACTTCACACACCATCAGGCTTCCAAGCAGCTCTCAAGGAAACTCAGTTTTCACACTCTATGCTTAGTGCTCTTTGTGTGCCTTGGACTGAAATGAATCTTGGAGAGCATCCCACACATACGAATGCTCCACATGCAGGTTTCACATGCCACTAACTCCACATTCACAGGCAACTTCAGCGCCACAGCCGTTTTCAGATAGCCCTCAATGCAAAGGCTCTAGACGCAAATATTGGTGTGAGAGCTAATTCAATCAAGGAAACACTGCTGGAAACACTGCATGTTGGTGAAGGGCATATTGAAGAAGGATCAGCCGAGTGGTTCTTGTGGGAGAACAACTCCATTTGGCTCACTAACTTCACACACCATCAGGCTTCCAAGCAGCTCTCAAGGAAACTCAGTTTTCACACTCTATGCTTAGTGCTCTTTGTGTGCCTAGGACTGAAATGAAGCTTGGTCAGCATCCCACACAAACGAATGCTCCACATGCGGGTTTCACATGCCACCAACTCCACATTCACAGGCAACTTCAGCGCCACAGCCGTTTTCAGATAGCCCTCAATGCAAAGGCTCTAGACGCAAATATTGGTGTGAGAGCTAATTCAATCAAGGAAACACTGCATGTTGGTGAAGGGCATATTGAAGAAGGATCAGCCGAGTGGTTCTTGTGGGAGAACAACTCCATTTGGCTCACTAACTTCACACACCATCAGGCTTCCAAGCAGCTCTCAAGGAAACTCAGTTTTCACACTCTATGCTTAGTGCCCTTTGTATGGCTATTACTGAAATGAACCTGGTAGAGCATCCCACACAAACGAATGCTCCACATGCGGGTTTCACATGCCACCAACTCCACATTCACAGGCAACTTCAGCGCCACAGCCGTTTTCAGATAGCCCTCAATGCAAAGGCTTTAGACGCAAATATTGGTGTGAGAGCTAATTCAATCAAGGAAACACTGCATGTTGGTTAAGGGCATATTGAAGAAGAATCAGCCAAGTGGTTCTTGTGGGAGAACAACTCCATTTGGCTCACTAACTTCACACACCATCAGGCTTCCAAGCAGCTCTCAAGGAAACTCAGTTTTCACACTCTATTCTTATTGCCCTTTGAGTGCATTATCTAGGAATGAACCTGGTAGAGCATCCCACACAAACGAATGCTCCACATGCGGGTTTCACATGCCACCAACTCCACATTCACAGGCAACTTCAGCGCCACAGCCGTTTTCAGATAGCCCTCAATGCAAAGTCTCTAGACGCAAATATTGGTGTGAGAGCTAATTCAATCAAGGAAACACTGCATGTTGGTGAAGGGCATATTGAAGAAGGATCAGCCGAGTGGTTCTTGTGGGAGAACAACTCCATTTGGCTCCCTAACTTCACACACCATCAGGCTTCCAAGCAGCTCTCAAGGAAACTCAGTTTTCACACTCTATTCTTATTGCCCTTTGAGTGCATTATCTAGGAATGAACCTGGTAGAGCATCCCACACAAACGAATGCTCCACATGCGGGTTTCACATGCCACCAACTCCACATTCACAGGCAACTTCAGCGCCACAGCCGTTTTCAGATAGCCCTCAATGCAAAGGCTCTAGACGCAAATATTGGTGTGAGAGCTAATTCAATCAAGGAAACACTGCATGTTGGTGAAGGGCATATTGAAGAAGGATCAGCCGAGTGGTTCTTGTGGGAGAACAACTCCATTTGGCTCACTAACTTCACACACCATCAGGCTTCCAAGCAGCTCTCAAGGAAACTCAGTTTTCACACTCTATGCTTAGTGCTCTTTGTATGGCTATTACTGAAATGAACCTGGTAGAGCATCCCACACAAACGAATGCTCCACTTGCGGGTTTCACATGCCACCAACTCCACATTCACAGGCAACTTCAGCGCCACAGCTGTTTTCAGATAGCCCTCAATGCAAAGGCTCTAGACGCAAATATTGGTGTGAGAGCTAATTCAATCAAGGAAACACTGCATGTTGGTGAAGGGCATATTGAAGAAGGATCAACCGAGTGGTTCTTGTGGGAGAACAACTCCATTTGGCTCACTAACTTCACACACCATCATTCTTCCAAGCAGCTCTCAAGGAAACTCAGTTTTCACACTCTATGCTTAGTGCCCTTTGAGTGCATTATCTAGGAATGAACCTGGTAGAGCATCCCACACAAACGAATGCTCCACATGCGGGTTTCACATGCCACCAACTCCACATTCACAGGCAACTTCAGCGCCACAGCCGTTTTCAGATAGCCCTCAATGCAAAGGCTCTAGACGCAAATATTGGTGTGAGAGCTAATTCAATCAAGGAAACACTGCATGTTGGTGAAGGGCATATTGAAGAAGGATCAGCCGAGTGGTTCTTGTGGGAGAACAACTCCATTTGGCTCACTAACTTCACACACCATCAGGCTTCCAAGCAGCTCTCAAGGAAACTCAGTTTTCACACTCTATGCTTAGTGCTCTTTGTGTGCCTAGGACTGAAATGAATCTTGGAGAGCATCCCACACATACGAATGCTCCACATGCAGGTTTCACATGCCACTAACTCCACATTCACAGGCAACTTCAGCGCCACAGCCGTTTTCAGATAGCCCTCAATGCAAAGGCTCTAGACGCAAATATTGGTGTGAGAGCTAATTCAATCAAGGAAACACTGCATGTTGGTGAAGGGCATATTGAAGAAGGATCAGCCGAGTGGTTCTTGTGGGAGAACAACTCCATTTGGCTCACTAACTTCACACACCATCAGGCTTCCAAGCAGCTCTCAAGGAAACTCAGTTTTCACACTCTATGCTTAGTGCTCTTTGTGTGCCTAGGACTGAAATGAAGCTTGGTCAGCATCCCACACAAACGAATGCTCCACATGCGGGTTTCACATGCCACCAACTCCACATTCACAGGCAACTTCAGCGCCACAGCCGTTTTCAGATAGCCCTCAATGCAAAGGCTCTAGACGCAAATATTGGTGTGAGAGCTAATTCAATCAAGGAAACACTGCATGTTGGTGAAGGGCATATTGAAGAAGGATCAGCCGAGTGGTTCTTGTGGGAGAACAACTCCATTTGGCTCACTAACTTCACACACCATCAGGCTTCCAAGCAGCTCTCAAGGAAACTCAGTTTTCACACTCTATGCTTAGTGCCCTTTGTATGGCTATTACTGAAATGAACCTGGTAGAGCATCCCACACAAACGAATGCTCCACATGCGGGTTTCACATGCCACCAACTCCACATTCACAGGCAACTTCAGCGCCACAGCCGTTTTCAGATAGCCCTCAATGCAAAGGCTTTAGACGCAAATATTGGTGTGAGAGCTAATTCAATCAAGGAAACACTGCATGTTGGTTAAGGGCATATTGAAGAAGAATCAGCCAAGTGGTTCTTGTGGGAGAACAACTCCATTTGGCTCACTAACTTCACACACCATCAGGCTTCCAAGCAGCTCTCAAGGAAACTCAGTTTTCACACTCTATTCTTATTGCCCTTTGAGTGCATTATCTAGGAATGAACCTGGTAGAGCATCCCACACAAACGAATGCTCCACATGCGGGTTTCACATGCCACCAACTCCACATTCACAGGCAACTTCAGCGCCACAGCCGTTTTCAGATAGCCCTCAATGCAAAGTCTCTAGACGCAAATATTGGTGTGAGAGCTAATTCAATCAAGGAAACACTGCATGTTGGTGAAGGGCATATTGAAGAAGGATCAGCCGAGTGGTTCTTGTGGGAGAACAACTCCATTTGGCTCCCTAACTTCACACACCATCAGGCTTCCAAGCAGCTCTCAAGGAAACTCAGTTTTCACACTCTATTCTTATTGCCCTTTGAGTGCATTATCTAGGAATGAACCTGGTAGAGCATCCCACACAAACGAATGCTCCACATGCGGGTTTCACATGCCACCAACTCCACATTCACAGGCAACTTCAGCGCCACAGCCGTTTTCAGATAGCCCTCAATGCAAAGGCTCTAGACGCAAATATTGGTGTGAGAGCTAATTCAATCAAGGAAACACTGCATGTTGGTGAAGGGCATATTGAAGAAGGATCAGCCGAGTGGTTCTTGTGGGAGAACAACTCCATTTGGCTCACTAACTTCACACACCATCAGGCTTCCAAGCAGCTCTCAAGGAAACTCAGTTTTCACACTCTATGCTTAGTGCCCTTTGTATGGCTAGGACTGAAATGAACCTGGTAGAGCATCCCACACAAACGAATGCTCCACATGCGGGTTTCACATGCCACCAACTCCACATTCACAGGCAACTTCAGCGCCACAGCCGTTTTCAGATAGCCCTCAATGCAAAGGCTCTAGACGCAAATATTGGTGTGAGAGCTAATTCAATCAAGGAAACACTGCATGTTGGTTAAGGGCATATTGAAGAAGGATCAGCCGAGTGGTTCTTGTGGGAGAACAACTCCATTTGGCTCACTAACTTCACACACCATCAGGCTTCCAAGCAGCTCTCAAGGAAACTCAGTTTTCACACTCTATGCTTAGTGCCCTTTGAGTGCATTATCTAGGAATGAACCTGGTAGAGCATCCCACACAAACGAATGCTCCACATGCGGGTTTCACATGCCACCAACTCCACATTCACAGGCAACTTCAGCGCCACAGCCGTTTTCAGATAGCCCTCAATGCAAAGGCTCTAGACGCAAATATTGGTGTGAGAGCTAATTCAATCAAGGAAACACTGCATGTTGGTGAAGGGCATATTGAAGAAGGATCAGCCGAGTGGTTCTTGTGGGAGAACAACTCCATTTGGCTCACTAACTTCACACACCATCAGGCTTCCAAGCAGCTCTCAAGGAAACTCAGTTTTCACACTCTATCCTTAGTGCCCTTTGAGTGCATTATCTAGGAATGAACATGGTAGAGCATCATACACAAACGAATGCTCCAGTTGCGGGTTTCACGTGCCACCAACTCCACATTCACAGGCAACTTCAGCGCTACAGTCGTTTTCAGATAGCCCTCAATGCAAAGGCTCTAGACGCAAATATTGGTGTGAGAGCTAATTCAATCAAGGAAACACTGCATGTTGGTGAAGGGCATATTGAAGAAGGATCAGCCGAGTGGTTCTTGTGGGAGAACAACTCCATTTGGCTCACTAACTTCACACACCATCAGGCTTCCAAGCAGCTCTCAAGGAAACTCAGTTTTCACACTCTATGCTTAGTGCTCTTTGTGTGCCTAGGACTGAAATGAAGCTTGGTCAGCATCCCACACAAACGAATGCTCCACATGCGGGTTTCACATGCCACCAACTCCACATTCACAGGCAACTTCAGCGCCACAGCCGTTTTCAGATAGCCCTCAATGCAAAGGCTCTAGACGCAAATATTGGTGTGAGAGCCAATTCAATCAAGGAAACACTGCATGTTGGTCAAGGGCATATTGAAGAAGGATCAGCCGAGTGGTTCTTGTGGGAGAACAACTCCATTTGGCTCCCTAACTTCACACACCATCAGGCTTCCAAGCAGCTCTCAAGGAAACTCAGTTTTCACACTCTATGCTTAGTGCTCTTTGTGTGCCTAGGACTGAAATGAAGCTTGGTCAGCATCCCACACAAACGAATGCTCCACTTGCGGGTTTCACATGCCACCAACTCCACATTCACAGGCAACTTCAGCGCCACAGCCGTTTTCAGATAGCCCTCAATGCAAAGGCTCTAGACGCAAATATTGGTGTGAGAGCTAATTCAATCAAGGAAACACTGCATGTTGGTGAAGGGCATATTGAAGAAGGATCAGCCGAGTGGTTCTTGTGGGAGAACAACTCCATTTGGCTCACTAACTTCACACACCATCAGGCTTCCAAGCAGCTCTCAAGGAAACTCAGTTTTCACACTCTATCCTTAGTGCCCTTTGAGTGCATTATCTAGGAATGAACATGGTAGAGCATCATACACAAACGAATGCTCCACTTGCGGGTTTCACATGCCACCAACTCCACATTCACAGGCAACTTCAGCGCTACAGTCGTTTTCAGATAGCCCTCAATGCAAAGGCTCTAGACGCAAATATTGGTGTGAGAGCTAATTCAATCAAGGAAACACTGCATGTTGGTGAAGGGCATATTGAAGAAGGATCAGCCGAGTAGTTCTTGTGGGAGAACAACTCCATTTGGCTCACTAACTTCACACACCATCAGGCTTCCAAGCAGCTCTCAAGGAAACTCAGTTTTCACACTCTATGCTTAGTGCTCTTTGTGTGCCTAGGACTGAAATGAATCTTGGAGAGCATCCCACACATACGAATGCTCCACATGCAGGTTTCACATGCCACTAACTCCACATTCACAGGCAATTTCAGCGCCACAGCCGTTTTCAGATAGCCCTCAATGCAAAGGCTCTAGACGCAAATATTGGTGTGAGAGCTAATTCAATCAAGGAAACACTGCATGTTGGTGAAGGGCATATTGAAGAAGGATCAGCCGAGTGGTTCTTGTGGGAGAACAACTCCATTTGGCTCCCTAACTTCACACACCATCAGGCTTCCAAGCAGCTCTCAAGGAAACTCAGTTTTCACACTCTATGCTTAGTGCTCTTTGTGTGCCTAGGACTGAAATGAAGCTTGGTCAGCATCCCACACAAACGAATGCTCCACATGCGGGTTTCACATGCCACCAACTCCACATTCACAGGCAATTTCAGCGCCACAGCCGTTTTCAGATAGCCCGCAATGCAAAGGCTCTAGACGCAAATATTGGTGTGAGAGCTAATTCAATCAAGGAAACACTGCATGTTGGTGAAGGGCATATTGAAGAAGGATCAGCCGAGTGGTTCTTGTGGGAGAACAACTCCATTTGGCTCACTAACTTCACACACCATCAGGCTTCCAAGCAGCTCTCAAGGAAACTCAGTTTTCACACTCTATGCTTAGTGCCCTTTGTATGGCTATTACTGAAATGAACCTGGTAGAGCATCCCACACAAACGAATGCTCCACATGCGGGTTTCACATGCCACCAACTCCACATTCACAGGCAACTTCAGCGCCACAGCCGTTTTCAGATAGCCCTCAATGCAAAGGCTTTAGACGCAAATATTGGTGTGAGAGCTAATTCAATCAAGGAAACACTGCATGTTGGTTAAGGGCATATTGAAGTAGAATCAGCCAAGTGGTTCTTGTGGGAGAACAACTCCATTTGGCTCACTAACTTCACACACCATCAGGCTTCCAAGCAGCTCTCAAGGAAACTCAGTTTTCACACTCTATTCTTATTGCCCTTTGAGTGCATTATCTAGGAATGAACCTGGTAGAGCATCCCACACAAACGAATGCTCCACATGCGGGTTTCACATGCCACCAACTCCACATTCACAGGCAACTTCAGCGCCACAGCCGTTTTCAGATAGCCCTCAATGCAAAGGCTCTAGACGCAAATATTGGTGTGAGAGCTAATTCAATCAAGGAAACACTGCATGTTGGTGAAGGGCATATTGAAGAAGGATCAGCCGAGTGGTTCTTGTGGGAGAACAACTCCATTTGGCTCACTAACTTCACACACCATCAGGCTTCCAAGCAGCTCTCAAGGAAACTCAGTTTTCACACTCTATGCTTAGTGCTCTTTGTGTGCCTAGGACTGAAATGAAGCTTGGTCAGCATCCCACACAAACGAATGCTCCACATGCGGGTTTCACATGCCACCAACTCCACATTCACAGGCAAATTCAGCGCCACAGCCGTTTTCAGATAGCCCGCAATGCAAAGGCTCTAGACGCAAATATTGGTGTGAGAGCTAATTCAATCAAGGAAACACTGCATGTTGGTGAAGGGCATATTGAAGAAGGATCAGCCGAGTGGTTCTTGTGGGAGAACAACTCCATTTGGCTCACTAACTTCACACACCATCAGGCTTCCAAGCAGCTCTCAAGGAAACTCAGTTTTCACACTCTATGCTTAGTGCCCTTTGTATGGCTATTACTGAAATGAACCTGGTAGAGCATCCCACACAAACGAATGCTCCACATGCGGGTTTCACATGCCACCAACTCCACATTCACAGGCAACTTCAGCGCCACAGCCGTTTTCAGATAGCCCTCAATGCAAAGGCTTTAGACGCAAATATTGGTGTGAGAGCTAATTCAATCAAGGAAACACTGCATGTTGGTTAAGGGCATATTGAAGAAGAATCAGCCAAGTGGTTCTTGTGGGAGAACAACTCCATTTGGCTCACTAACTTCACACACCATCAGGCTTCCAAGCAGCTCTCAAGGAAACTCAGTTTTCACACTCTATTCTTATTGCCCTTTGAGTGCATTATCTAGGAATGAACCTGGTAGAGCATCCCACACAAACGAATGCTCCACATGCGGGTTTCACATGCCACCAACTCCACATTCACAGGCAACTTCAGCGCCACAGCCGTTTTCAGATAGCCCTCAATGCAAAGGCTCTAGACGCAAATATTGGTGTGAGAGCTAATTCAATCAAGGAAACACTGCATGTTGGTGAAGGGCATATTGAAGAAGGATCAGCCGAGTGGTTCTTGTGGGAGAACAACTCCATTTGGCTCACTAACTTCACACACCATCAGGCTTCCAAGCAGCTCTCAAGGAAACTCAGTTTTCACACTCTATGCTTAGTGCTCTTTGTGTGCCTAGGACTGAAATGAAGCTTGGTCAGCATCCCACACAAACGAATGCTCCACATGCGGGTTTCACATGCCACCAACTCCACATTCACAGGCAAATTCAGCGCCACAGCCGTTTTCAGATAGCCCGCAATGCAAAGGCTCTAGACGCAAATATTGGTGTGAGAGCTAATTCAATCAAGGAAACACTGCATGTTGGTGAAGGGCATATTGAAGAAGGATCAGCCGAGTGGTTCTTGTGGGAGAACAACTCCATTTGGCTCACTAACTTCACACACCATCAGGCTTCCAAGCAGCTCTCAAGGAAACTCAGTTTTCACACTCTATGCTTAGTGCCCTTTGTATGGCTATTACTGAAATGAACCTGGTAGAGCATCCCACACAAACGAATGCTCCACATGCGGGTTTCACATGCCACCAACTCCACATTCACAGGCAACTTCAGCGCCACAGCCGTTTTCAGATAGCCCTCAATGCAAAGGCTTTAGACGCAAATATTGGTGTGAGAGCTAATTCAATCAAGGAAACACTGCATGTTGGTTAAGGGCATATTGAAGAAGAATCAGCCAAGTGGTTCTTGTGGGAGAACAACTCCATTTGGCTCACTAACTTCACACACCATCAGGCTTCCAAGCAGCTCTCAAGGAAACTCAGTTTTCACACTCTATTCTTATTGCCCTTTGAGTGCATTATCTAGGAATGAACCTGGTAGAGCATCCCACACAAACGAATGCTCCACATGCGGGTTTCACATGCCACCAACTCCACATTCACAGGCAACTTCAGCGCCACAGCCGTTTTCAGATAGCCCTCAATGCAAAGGCTCTAGACGCAAATATTGGTGTGAGAGCTAATTCAATCAAGGAAACACTGCATGTTGGTGAAGGGCATATTGAAGAAGGATCAGCCGAGTGGTTCTTGTGGGAGAACAACTCCATTTGGCTCACTAACTTCACACACCATCAGGCTTCCAAGCAGCTCTCAAGGAAACTCAGTTTTCACACTCTATGCTTAGTGCCCTTTGTATGGCTAGGACTGAAATGAACCTGGTAGAGCATCCCACACAAACGAATGCTCCACATGCGGGTTTCACATGCCACCAACTCCACATTCACAGGCAACTTCAGCGCCACAGCCGTTTTCAGATAGCCCTCAATGCAAAGTCTCTAGACGCAAATATTGGTGTGAGAGCTAATTCAATCAAGGAAACACTGCATGTTGGTGAAGGGCATATTGAAGAAGGATCAGCCGAGTGGTTCTTGTGGGAGAACAACTCCATTTGGCTCACTAACTTCACACACCATCAGGCTTCCAAGCAGCTCTCAAGGAAACTTAGTTTTCACACTCTATGCTTTGTGCTCTTTGTATGGTTAGGACTGAAATGAACCTGGTAGAGCATCCCACACAAACGAATGCTCCACATGCGGGTTTCAGATGCCACCAACTCCACATTCACAGGCAACTTCAGCGCCACAGCCGTTTTCAGATAGCCCTCAATGCAAAGGCTCTAGACGCAAATATTGGTGTGAGAGCTAATTCAATCAAGGAAACACTGCATGTTGGTGAAGGGCATATTGAAGAAGGATCAACCGAGTGGTTCTTGTGGGAGAACAACTCCATTTGGCTCCCTAACTTCACACACCATCAGGCTTCCAAGCAGCTCTCAAGGAAACTCAGTTTTCACACTCTATGCTTAGTGCTCTTTGAGTGCCTAGGACTGAAATGAACCTTGGAGAGCATCCCACATAAACGAATGCTCCACATGCGGGTTTCACATGCCACCAACTCCACATTCACAGGCAACTTCAGCGCCACAGCCGTTTTCAGATAGCCCTCAATGCAAAGGCTTTAGACGCAAATATTGGTGTGAGAGCTAATTCAATCAAGGAAACACTGCATGTTGGTTAAGGGCATATTGAAGAAGAATCAGCCAAGTGGTTCTTGTGGGAGAACAACTCCATTTGGCTCACTAACTTCACACACCATCAGGCTTCCAAGCAGCTCTCAAGGAAACTCAGTTTTCACACTCTATTCTTATTGCCCTTTGAGTGCATTATCTAGGAATGAACCTGGTAGAGCATCCCACACAAACGAATGCTCCACATGCGGGTTTCACATGCCACCAACTCCACATTCACAGGCAACTTCAGCGCCACAGCCGTTTTCAGATAGCCCTCAATGCAAAGGCTCTAGACGCAAATATTGGTGTGAGAGCTAATTCAATCAAGGAAACACTGCATGTTGGTGAAGGGCATATTGAAGAAGGATCAGCCGAGTGGTTCTTGTGGGAGAACAACTCCATTTGTCTCACTAACTTCACACACCATCAGGCTTCCAAACAGCTCTCAAGGAAACTCAGTTTTCACACTCTATGCTTAGTGCCCTTTGTATGGCTAGGACTGAAATGAACCTGGTAGAGCATCCCACACAAACGAATGCTCCACATGCGGGTTTCACATGCCACCAACTCCACATTCACAGGCAACTTCAGCGCCACAGCCGTTTTCAGATAGCCCTCAATGCAAAGGCTCTAGACGCAAATATTGGTGTGAGAGCTAATTCAATCAAGGAAACACTGCATGTTGGTGAAGGGCATATTGAAGAAGGATCAGCCGAGTGGTTCTTGTGGGAGAACAACTCCATTTGGCTCCCTAACTTCACACACCATCAGGCTTCCAAGCAGCTCTCAAGGAAACTCAGTTTTCACACTCTATGCTTAGTGCCCTTTGAGTGCATTATCTAGGAATGAACCTGGTAGAGCATCCCACACAAACGAATGCTCCACATGCGGGTTTCACATGCCACCAACTCCACATTCACAGGCAACTTCAGCACCACAGCCGTTTTCAGATAGCCCTCAATGCAAAGGCTCTAGACGCAAATATTGGTGTGAGAGCTAATTCAATCAAGGAAACACTGCATGTTGGTTAAGGGCATATTGAAGAAGGATCAGCCGAGTGGTTCTTGTGGGAGAACAACTCCATGTGGCTCACTAACTTCACACACCATCAGGCTTCCAAGCAGCTCTCAAGGAAACTCAGTTTTCACACTCTATGCTTTGTGCTCTTTGTATGGCTAGGACTGAAATGAACCTGGTAGAGCATCCCACACAAACGAATGCTCCACATGCGGGTTTCACATGCCACCAACTCCACATTCACAGGCAACTTCAGCGCCACAGCCGTTTTCAGATAGCCCTCAATGCAAAGGCTCTAGACGCAAATATTGGTGTGAGAGCTAATTCAATCAAGGAAACACTGCATGTTGGTGAAGGGCATATTGAAGAAGGATCAGCCGAGTGGTTCTTGTGGGAGAACAACTCCATGTGGCTCACTAACTTCACACACCATCAGGCTTCCAAGCAGCTCTCAAGGAAACTCAGTTTTCACACTCTATGCTTAGTGCCCTTTGTATGGCTAGGACTGAAATGAACCTGGTAGAGCATCCCACACAAACGAATGCTCCACATGCGGGTTTCACATGCCACCAACTCCACATTCACAGGCAACTTCAGCGCCACAGCCGTTTTCAGATAGCCCTCAATGCAAAGTCTCTAGACGCAAATATTGGTGTGAGAGCTAATTCAATCAAGGAAACACTGCATGTTGGTTAAGGGCATATTGAAGAAGAATCAGCCGAGTGGTTCTTGTGGGAAAACAACTCCATTTGGCTCACTAACTTCACACACCATCAGGCTTCCAAGCAGCTCTCAAGGAAACTCAGTTTTCACACTCTATGTTTAGTGCCCTTTGAGTGCATTATCTAGGAATGAACCTGGTAGAGCATCCCACACAAACGAATGCTCCACATGCGGGTTTCACATGCCACCAACTCCACATTCACAGGCAACTTCAGCGCCACAGCCGTTTTCAGATAGCCCTCAATGCAAAGGCACTAGACGCAAATATTGGTGTGAGAGCTAATTCAATCAAGGAAACACTGCATGTTGGTGAAGGGCATATTGAAGAAGAATCAGACGAGTGGTTCTTCTGGGAGAACAACTCCATTTGGCTCACTAACTTCACACACCATCAGGCTTCCAAGCAGCTCTCAAGGAAACTCAGTTTTCACACTCTATGCTTAGTGCCCTTTGAGTGCATTATCTAGGAATGAACCTGGTAGATCATCCCACACGTACGAATGCTCCACATGCGGGTTTCACATGCCACCAACTCCACATTCTCAGGCAACTTCAGCGCCACAGCCGTTTTCAGATAGCCCTCAATGCAAAGGCTCTAGACGCAAATATTGGTGTGAGAGCTAATTCAATCAAGGAAACATGCATGTTGGTGAAGGGCATATTGAAGAAGGATCAGCCGAGTGGTTCTTGTGGGAGAACAACTCCATTTGGCTCCCTAACTTCACACACCATCAGGCTTCCAAGCAGCTCTCAAGGAAACTCAGTTTTCACACTCTATCCTTAGTGCCCTTTGAGTGCATTATCTAGGAATGAACATGGTAGAGCATCATACACAAACGAATGCTCCACTTGCGGGTTTCACATGCCACCAACTCCACATTCACAGGCAACTTCAGCGCTACAGTCGTTTTCAGATAGCCCTCAATGCAAAGGCTCTAGACGCAAATATTGGTGTGAGAGCTAATTCAATCAAGGAAACACTGCATGTTGGTGAAGGGCATATTGAAGAAGGATCAGCCGAGTAGTTCTTGTGGGAGAACAACTCCATTTGGCTCACTAACTTCACACACCATCAGGCTTCCAAGCAGCTCTCAAGGAAACTCAGTTTTCACACTCTATGCTTAGTGCTCTTTGTGTGCCTAGGACTGAAATGAATCTTGGAGAGCATCCCACACATACGAATGCTCCACATGCAGGTTTCACATGCCACTAACTCCACATTCACAGGCAACTTCAGCGCCACAGCCGTTTTCAGATAGCCCTCAATGCAAAGGCTCTAGACGCAAATATTGGTGTGAGAGCTAATTCAATCAAGGAAACACTGCATGTTGGTGAAGGGCATATTGAAGAAGGATCAGCCGAGTGGTTCTTGTGGGAGAACAACTCCATTTGGCTCACTAACTTCACACACCATCAGGCTTCCAAGCAGCTCTCAAGGAAACTCAGTTTTCACACTCTATGCTTAGTGCTCTTTGTGTGCCTAGGACTGAAATGAAGCTTGGTCAGCATCCCACACAAACGAATGCTCCACATGCGGGTTTCACATGCCACCAACTCCACATTCACAGGCAAATTCAGCGCCACAGCCGTTTTCAGATAGCCCGCAATGCAAAGGCTCTAGACGCAAATATTGGTGTGAGAGCTAATTCAATCAAGGAAACACTGCATGTTGGTGAAGGGCATATTGAAGAAGGATCAGCCGAGTGGTTCTTGTGGGAAAACAACTCCATTTGGCTCACTAACTTCACACACCATCAGGCTTCCAAGCAGCTCTCAAGGAAACTCAGTTTTCACACTCTATGCTTAGTGCCCTTTGTATGGCTATTACTGAAATGAACCTGGTAGAGCATCCCACACAAACGAATGCTCCACATGCGGGTTTCACATGCCACCAACTCCACATTCACAGGCAACTTCAGCGCCACAGCCGTTTTCAGATAGCCCTCAATGCAAAGGCTTTAGACGCAAATATTGGTGTGAGAGCTAATTCAATCAAGGAAACACTGCATGTTGGTTAAGGGCATATTGAAGAAGAATCAGCCAAGTGGTTCTTGTGGGAGAACAACTCCATTTGGCTCACTAACTTCACACACCATCAGGCTTCCAAGCAGCTCTCAAGGAAACTCAGTTTTCACACTCTATTCTTATTGCCCTTTGAGTGCATTATCTAGGAATGAACCTGGTAGAGCATCCCACACAAACGAATGCTCCACATGCGGGTTTCACATGCCACCAACTCCACATTCACAGGCAACTTCAGCGCCACAGCCGTTTTCAGATAGCCCTCAATGCAAAGGCTCTAGACGCAAATATTGGTGTGAGAGCTAATTCAATCAAGGAAACACTGCATGTTGGTGAAGGGCATATTGAAGAAGGATCAGCCGAGTGGTTCTTGTGGGAGAACAACTCCATTTGGCTCACTAACTTCACACACCATCAGGCTTCCAAGCAGCTCTCAAGGAAACTCAGTTTTCACACTCTATGCTTAGTGCTCTTTGTGTGCCTAGGACTGAAATGAAGCTTGGTCAGCATCCCACACAAACGAATGCTCCACATGCGGGTTTCACATGCCACCAACTCCACATTCACAGGCAAATTCAGCGCCACAGCCGTTTTCAGATAGCCCGCAATGCAAAGGCTCTAGACGCAAATATTGGTGTGAGAGCTAATTCAATCAAGGAAACACTGCATGTTGGTGAAGGGCATATTGAAGAAGGATCAGCCGAGTGGTTCTTGTGGGAGAACAACTCCATTTGGCTCACTAACTTCACACACCATCAGGCTTCCAAGCAGCTCTCAAGGAAACTCAGTTTTCACACTCTATGCTTAGTGCCCTTTGTATGGCTATTACTGAAATGAACCTGGTAGAGCATCCCACACAAACGAATGCTCCACATGCGGGTTTCACATGCCACCAACTCCACATTCACAGGCAACTTCAGCGCCACAGCCGTTTTCAGATAGCCCTCAATGCAAAGGCTTTAGACGCAAATATTGGTGTGAGAGCTAATTCAATCAAGGAAACACTGCATGTTGGTTAAGGGCATATTGAAGAAGAATCAGCCAAGTGGTTCTTGTGGGAGAACAACTCCATTTGGCTCACTAACTTCACACACCATCAGGCTTCCAAGCAGCTCTCAAGGAAACTCAGTTTTCACACTCTATTCTTATTGCCCTTTGAGTGCATTATCTAGAAATGAACCTGGTAGAGCATCCCACACAAACGAATGCTCCACATGCGGGTTTCACATGCCACCAACTCCACATTCACAGGCAACTTCAGCGCCACAGCCGTTTTCAGATAGCCCTCAATGCAAAGGCTCTAGACGCAAATATTGGTGTGAGAGCTAATTCAATCAAGGAAACACTGCATGTTGGTGAAGGGCATATTGAAGAAGGATCAGCCGAGTGGTTCTTGTGGGAGAACAACTCCATTTGGCTCACTAACTTCACACACCATCAGGCTTCCAAGCAGCTCTCAAGGAAACTCAGTTTTCACACTCTATGCTTAGTGCCCTTTGTATGGCTAGGACTGAAATGAACCTGGTAGAGCATCCCACACAAACGAATGCTCCACATGCGGGTTTCACATGCCACCAACTCCACATTCACAGGCAACTTCAGCGCCACAGCCGTTTTCAGATAGCCCTCAATGCAAAGTCTCTAGACGCAAATATTGGTGTGAGAGCTAATTCAATCAAGGAAACACTGCATGTTGGTGAAGGGCATATTGAAGAAGGATCAGCCGAGTGGTTCTTGTGGGAGAACAACTCCATTTGGCTCACTAACTTCACACACCATCAGGCTTCCAAGCAGCTCTCAAGGAAACTTAGTTTTCACACTCTATGCTTTGTGCTCTTTGTATGGTTAGGACTGAAATGAACCTGGTAGAGCATCCCACACAAACGAATGCTCCACATGCGGGTTTCAGATGCCACCAACTCCACATTCACAGGCAACTTCAGCGCCACAGCCGTTTTCAGATAGCCCTCAATGCAAAGGCTGTAGACGCAAATATTGGTGTGAGAGCTAATTCAATCAAGGAAACACTGCATGTTGGTGAAGGGCATATTGAAGAAGGATCAACCGAGTGGTTCTTGTGGGAGAACAACTCCATTTGGCTCCCTAACTTCACACACCATCAGGCTTCCAAGCAGCTCTCAAGGAAACTCAGTTTTCACACTCTATGCTTAGTGCTCTTTGAGTGCCTAGGACTGAAATGAACCTTGGAGAGCATCCCACATAAACGAATGCTCCACATGCGGGTTTCACATGCCACCAACTCCACATTCACAGGCAACTTCAGCGCCACAGCCGTTTTCAGATAGCCCTCAATGCAAAGGCTTTAGACGCAAATATTGGTGTGAGAGCTAATTCAATCAAGGAAACACTGCATGTTGGTTAAGGGCATATTGAAGAAGAATCAGCCAAGTGGTTCTTGTGGGAGAACAACTCCATTTGGCTCACTAACTTCACACACCATCAGGCTTCCAAGCAGCTCTCAAGGAAACTCAGTTTTCACACTCTATTCTTATTGCCCTTTGAGTGCATTATCTAGGAATGAACCTGGTAGAGCATCCCACACAAACGAATGCTCCACATGCGGGTTTCACATGCCACCAACTCCACATTCACAGGCAACTTCAGCGCCACAGCCGTTTTCAGATAGCCCTCAATGCAAAGGCTCTAGACGCAAATATTAGTGTGAGAGCTAATTCAATCAAGGAAACACTGCATGTTGATCAAGGGCATATTGAAGAAGGATCAGCCGAGTGGTTCTTGTGGGAGAACAACTCCATTTGGCTCACTAACTTCACACACCATCAGGCTTCCAAGCAGCTCTCAAGGAAACTCAGTTTTCACACTCTATGCTTAGTGCCCTTTGTATGGCTAGGACTGAAATGAACCTGGTAGAGCATCCCACACAAACGAATGCTCCACATGCGGGTTTCACATGCCACCAACTCCACATTCACAGGCAACTTCAGCGCCACAGCCGTTTTCAGATAGCCCTCAATGCAAAGGCTCTAGACGCAAATATTGGTGTGAGAGCTAATTCAATCAAGGAAACACTGCATGTTGGTGAAGGGCATATTGAAGAAGGATCAGCCGAGTGGTTCTTGTGGGAGAACAACTCCATTTGGCTCACTAACTTCACACACCATCAGGCTTCCAAGCAGCTCTCAAGGAAACTTAGTTTTCACACTCTATGCTTTGTGCTCTTTGTATGGTTAGGACTGAAATGAACCTGGTAGAGCATCCCACACAAACGAATGCTCCACATGCGGGTTTCACATGCCACCAACTCCACATTCACAGGCAACTTCAGCGCCACAGCCGTTTTCAGATAGCCCTCAATGCAAAGGCTGTAGACGCAAATATTGGTGTGAGAGCTAATTCAATCAAGGAAACACTGCATGTTGGTGAAGGGCATATTGAAGAAGGATCAACCGAGTGGTTCTTGTGGGAGAACAACTCCATTTGGCTCCCTAACTTCACACACCATCAGGCTTCCAAGCAGCTCTCAAGGAAACTCAGTTTTCACACTCTATGCTTAGTGCTCTTTGAGTGCCTAGGACTGAAATGAACCTTGGAGAGCATCCCACATAAACGAATGCTCCACATGCGGGTTTCACATGCCACCAACTCCACATTCACAGGCAACTTCAGCGCCACAGCCGTTTTCAGATAGCCCTCAATGCAAAGGCTTTAGACGCAAATATTGGTGTGAGAGCTAATTCAATCAAGGAAACACTGCATGTTGGTTAAGGGCATATTGAAGAAGAATCAGCCAAGTGGTTCTTGTGGGAGAACAACTCCATTTGGCTCACTAACTTCACACACCATCAGGCTTCCAAGCAGCTCTCAAGGAAACTCAGTTTTCACACTCTATTCTTATTGCCCTTTGAGTGCATTATCTAGGAATGAACCTGGTAGAGCATCCCACACAAACGAATGCTCCACATGCGGGTTTCACATGCCACCAACTCCACATTCACAGGCAACTTCAGCGCCACAGCCGTTTTCAGATAGCCCTCAATGCAAAGGCTCTAGACGCAAATATTAGTGTGAGAGCTAATTCAATCAAGGAAACACTGCATGTTGGTGAAGGGCATATTGAAGAAGGATCAGCCGAGTGGTTCTTGTGGGAGAACAACTCCATTTGTCTCACTAACTTCACACACCATCAGGCTTCCAAACAGCTCTCAAGGAAACTCAGTTTTCACACTCTATGCTTAGTGCCCTTTGTATGGCTAGGACTGAAATGAACCTGGTAGAGCATCCCACACAAACGAATGCTCCACATGCGGGTTTCACATGCCACCAACTCCACATTCACAGGCAACTTCAGCGCCACAGCCGTTTTCAGATAGCCCTCAATGCAAAGGCTCTAGACGCAAATATTGGTGTGAGAGCTAATTCAATCAAGGAAACACTGCATGTTGGTGAAGGGCATATTGAAGAAGGATCAGCCGAGTGGTTCTTGTGGGAGAACAACTCCATTTGGCTCACTAACTTCACACACCATCAGGCTTCCAAGCAGCTCTCAAGGAAACTTAGTTTTCACACTCTATGCTTTGTGCTCTTTGTATGGTTAGGACTGAAATGAACCTGGTAGAGCATCCCACACAAACGAATGCTCCACATGCGGGTTTCAGATGCCACCAACTCCACATTCACAGGCAACTTCAGCGCCACAGCCGTTTTCAGATAGCCCTCAATGCAAAGGCTGTAGACGCAAATATTGGTGTGAGAGCTAATTCAATCAAGGAAACACTGCATGTTGGTGAAGGGCATATTGAAGAAGGATCAACCGAGTGGTTCTTGTGGGAGAACAACTCCATTTGGCTCCCTAACTTCACACACCATCAGGCTTCCAAGCAGCTCTCAAGGAAACTCAGTTTTCACACTCTATGCTTAGTGCTCTTTGAGTGCCTAGGACTGAAATGAACCTTGGAGAGCATCCCACATAAACGAATGCTCCACATGCGGGTTTCACATGCCACCAACTCCACATTCACAGGCAACTTCAGCGCCACAGCCGTTTTCAGATAGCCCTCAATGCAAAGGCTTTAGACGCAAATATTGGTGTGAGAGCTAATTCAATCAAGGAAACACTGCATGTTGGTTAAGGGCATATTGAAGAAGAATCAGCCAAGTGGTTCTTGTGGGAGAACAACTCCATTTGGCTCACTAACTTCACACACCATCAGGCTTCCAAGCAGCTCTCAAGGAAACTCAGTTTTCACACTCTATTCTTATTGCCCTTTGAGTGCATTATCTAGGAATGAACCTGGTAGAGCATCCCACACAAACGAATGCTCCACATGCGGGTTTCACATGCCACCAACTCCACATTCACAGGCAACTTCAGCGCCACAGCCGTTTTCAGATAGCCCTCAATGCAAAGGCTCTAGACGCAAATATTAGTGTGAGAGCTAATTCAATCAAGGAAACACTGCATGTTGGTGAAGGGCATATTGAAGAAGGATCAGCCGAGTGGTTCTTGTGGGAGAACAACTCCATTTGTCTCACTAACTTCACACACCATCAGGCTTCCAAACAGCTCTCAAGGAAACTCAGTTTTCACACTCTATGCTTAGTGCCCTTTGTATGGCTAGGACTGAAATGAACCTGGTAGAGCATCCCACACAAACGAATGCTCCACATGCGGGTTTCACATGCCACCAACTCCACATTCACAGGCAACTTCAGCGCCACAGCCGTTTTCAGATAGCCCTCAATGCAAAGGCTCTAGACGCAAATATTGGTGTGAGAGCTAATTCAATCAAGGAAACACTGCATGTTGGTGAAGGGCATATTGAAGAAGGATCAGCCGAGTGGTTCTTGTGGGAGAACAACTCCATTTGGCTCCCTAACTTCACACACCATCAGGCTTCCAAGCAGCTCTCAAGGAAACTCAGTTTTCACACTCTATGCTTAGTGCCCTTTGAGTGCATTATCTAGGAATGAACCTGGTAGAGCATCCCACACAAACGAATGCTCCACATGCGGGTTTCACATGCCACCAACTCCACATTCACAGGCAACTTCAGCACCACAGCCGTTTTCAGATAGCCCTCAATGCAAAGGCTCTAGACGCAAATATTGGTGTGAGAGCTAATTCAATCAAGGAAACACTGCATGTTGGTTAAGGGCATATTGAAGAAGGATCAGCCGAGTGGTTCTTGTGGGAGAACAACTCCATGTGGCTCACTAACTTCACACACCATCAGGCTTCCAAGCAGCTCTCAAGGAAACTCAGTTTTCACACTCTATGCTTTGTGCTCTTTGTATGGCTAGGACTGAAATGAACCTGGTAGAGCATCCCACACAAACGAATGCTCCACATGCGGGTTTCACATGCCACCAACTCCACATTCACAGGCAACTTCAGCGCCACAGCCGTTTTCAGATAGCCCTCAATGCAAAGGCTCTAGACGCAAATATTGGTGTGAGAGCTAATTCAATCAAGGAAACACTGCATGTTGGTGAAGGGCATATTGAAGAAGGATCAGCCGAGTGGTTCTTGTGGGAGAACAACTCCATGTGGCTCACTAACTTCACACACCATCAGGCTTCCAAGCAGCTCTCAAGGAAACTCAGTTTTCACACTCTATGCTTAGTGCCCTTTGTATGGCTAGGACTGAAATGAACCTGGTAGAGCATCCCACACAAACGAATGCTCCACATGCGGGTTTCACATGCCACCAACTCCACATTCACAGGCAACTTCAGCGCCACAGCCGTTTTCAGATAGCCCTCAATGCAAAGTCTCTAGACGCAAATATTGGTGTGAGAGCTAATTCAATCAAGGAAACACTGCATGTTGGTTAAGGGCATATTGAAGAAGAATCAGCCGAGTGGTTCTTGTGGGAAAACAACTCCATTTGGCTCACTAACTTCACACACCATCAGGCTTCCAAGCAGCTCTCAAGGAAACTCAGTTTTCACACTCTATGTTTAGTGCCCTTTGAGTGCATTATCTAGGAATGAACCTGGTAGAGCATCCCACACAAACGAATGCTCCACATGCGGGTTTCACATGCCACCAACTCCACATTCACAGGCAACTTCAGCGCCACAGCCGTTTTCAGATAGCCCTCAATGCAAAGGCACTAGACGCAAATATTGGTGTGAGAGCTAATTCAATCAAGGAAACACTGCATGTTGGTGAAGGGCATATTGAAGAAGAATCAGACGAGTGGTTCTTGTGGGAGAACAACTCCATTTGGCTCACTAACTTCACACACCATCAGGCTTCCAAGCAGCTCTCAAGGAAACTCAGTTTTCACACTCTATGCTTAGTGCCCTTTGAGTGCATTATCTAGGAATGAACCTGGTAGATCATCCCACACGTACGAATGCTCCACATGCGGGTTTCACATGCCACCAACTCCACATTCTCAGGCAACTTCAGCGCCACAGCCGTTTTCAGATAGCCCTCAATGCAAAGGCTCTAGACGCAAATATTGGTGTGAGAGCTAATTCAATCAAGGAAACATGCATGTTGGTGAAGGGCATATTGAAGAAGGATCAGCCGAGTGGTTCTTGTGGGAGAACAACTCCATTTGGCTCCCTAACTTCACACACCATCAGGCTTCCAAGCAGCTCTCAAGGAAACTCAGTTTTCACACTCTATGCTTAGTGCTCTTTGTGTGCCTAGGACTGAAATGAATCTTGGAGAGCATCCCACACATACGAATGCTCCACATGCAGGTTTCACATGCCACTAACTCCACATTCACAGGCAACTTCAGCGCCACAGCCGTTTTCAGATAGCCCTCAATGCAAAGGCTCTAGACGCAAATATTGGTGTGAGAGCTAATTCAATCAAGGAAACACTGCATGTTGGTGAAGGGCATATTGAAGAAGGATCAGCCGAGTGGTTCTTGTGGGAGAACAACTCCATTTGGCTCACTAACTTCACACACCATCAGGCTTCCAAGCAGCTCTCAAGGAAACTCAGTTTTCACACTCTATGCTTAGTGCCCTTTGTATGGCTAGGACTGAAATGAACCTGGTAGAGCATCCCACACAAACGAATGCTCCACTTGCGGGTTTCACATGCCACCAACTCCACATTCACAGGCAACTTCAGCGCCACAGCTGTTTTCAGATAGCCCTCAATGCAAAGGCTCTAGACGCAAATATTGGTGTGAGAGCTAATTCAATCAAGGAAACACTGCATGTTGGTGAAGGGCATATTGAAGAAGGATCAACCGAGTGGTTCTTGTGGGAGAACAACTCCATTTGGCTCACTAACTTCACACACCATCAGGCTTCCAAGCAGCTCTCAAGGAAACTCAGTTTTCACACTCTATGCTTAGTGCCCTTTGAGTGCATTATCTAGGAATGAACCTGGTAGAGCATCCCACACAAACGAATGCTCCACATGCGGGTTTCACATGCCACCAACTCCACATTCACAGGCAACTTCAGCGCCACAGCCGTTTTCAGATAGCCCTAAATGCAAAGGCTCTAGACGCAAATATTGGTGTGAGAGCTAATTCAAACAAGGAAACACTGCATGTTGGTGAAGGGCATATTGAAGAAGGATCAGCCGAGTGGTTCTTGTGGGAGAACAACTCCATTTGGCTCACTAACTTCACACACCATCAGGCTTCCAAGCAGCTCTCAAGGAAACTCAGTTTTCACACTCTATGCTTAGTGCCCTTTGTATGGCTATTACTGAAATGAACCTGGTAGAGCATCCCACACAAACGAATGCTCCACATGCGGGTTTCACATGCCACCAACTCCACATTCACAGGCAACTTCAGCGCCACAGCTGTTTTCAGATAGCCCTCAATGCAAAGGCTCTAGACGCAAATATTGGTGTGAGAGCTAATTCAATCAAGGAAACACTGCATGTTGGTGAAGGGCATATTGAAGAAGGATCAACTTAGTGGTTCTTGTGGGAGAACAACTCCATTTGGCTCACTAACTTCACACACCATCAGGCTTCCAAGCAGCTCTCAAGGAAACTCAGTTTTCACACTCTATGCTTAGTGCCCTTTGAGTGCATTATCTAGGAATGAACCTGGTAGAGCATCCCACACAAACGAATGCTCCACATGCGGGTTTCACATGCCACCAACTCCACATTCACAGGCAACTTCAGCGCCACAGCCGTTTTCAGATAGCCCTCAATGCAAAGGCTCTAGACGCAAATATTGGTGTGAGAGCTAATTCAATCAAGGAAACACTGCATGTTGGTGAAGGGCATATTGAAGAAGGATCAGCCGAGTGGTTCTTGTGGGAGAACAACTCCATTTGGCTCACTAACTTCACACACCATCAGGCTTCCAAGCAGCTCTCAAGGAAACTCAGTTTTCACACTCTATGCTTAGTGCCCTTTGTATGGCTAGGACTGAAATGAACCTGGTAGAGCATCCCACACAAACGAATGCTCCACATGCGGGTTTCACATGCCACCAACTCCACATTCACAGGCAACTTCAGCGCCACAGCCGTTTTCAGATAGCCCTCAATGCAAAGGCTCTAGACGCAAATATTGGTGTGAGAGCTAATTCAATCAAGGAAACACTGCATGTTGGTGAAGGGCATATTGAAGAAGGATCAGCCGAGTGGTTCTTGTGGGAGAACAACTCCATTTGGCTCACTAACTTCACACACCATCAGGCTTCCAAGCAGCTCTCAAGGAAACTCAGTTTTCACACTCTATGCTTAGTGCCCTTTGTATGGCTAGGACTGAAATGAACCTGGTAGAGCATCCCACACAAACGAATGCTCCACATGCGGGTTTCACATGCCACCAACTCCACATTCACAGGCAACTTCAGCGCCACAGCCGTTTTCAGATAGCCCTCAATGCAAAGGCTCTAGACGCAAATATTGGTGTGAGAGCTAATTCAATCAAGGAAACACTGCATGTTGGTGAAGGGCATATTGAAGAAGGATCAGCCGAGTGGTTCTTGTGGGAGAACAACTCCATTTGGCTCACTAACTTCACACACCATCAGGCTTCCAAGCAGCTCTCAAGGAAACTCAGTTTTCACACTCTATGCTTAGTGCCCTTTGTATGGCTAGGACTGAAATGAACCTGGTAGAGCATCCCACACAAACGAATGCTCCACATGCGGGTTTCACATGCCACCAACTCCACATTCACAGGCAACTTCAGCGCCACAGCCGTTTTCAGATAGCCCTCAATGCAAAGGCTCTAGACGCAAATATTGGTGTGAGAGCTAATTCAATCAAGGAAACACTGCATGTTGGTGAAGGGCATATTGAAGAAGGATCAGCCGAGTGGTTCTTGTGGGAGAACAACTCCATTTGGCTCACTAACTTCACACACCATCAGGCTTCCAAGCAGCTCTCAAGGAAACTTAGTTTTCACACTCTATGCTTTGTGCTCTTTGTATGGTTAGGACTGAAATGAACCTGGTAGAGCATCCCACACAAACGAATGCTCCACATGCGGGTTTCACATGCCACCAACGCCACATTCACAGGCAACTTCAGCGCCACAGCCGTTTTCAGATAGCCCTCAATGCAAAGGCTCTAGACGCAAATATTGGTGTGAGAGCTAATTCAATCAAGGAAACACTGCATGTTGGTGAAGGGCATATTGAAGAAGGATCAGCCGAGTGGTTCTTGTGGGAGAACAACTCCATTTGGCTCACTAACTTCACACACCATCAGGCTTCCAAACTTCTCTCAAGGAAACTCAGTTTTCACACTCTATGCTTAGTGCCCTTTGTATGGCTAGGACTGAAATGAACCTGGTAGAGCATCCCACACAAACGAATGCTCCACATGCGGGTTTCACATGCCACCAACTCCACATTCACAGGCAACTTCAGCGCCACAGCCGTTTTCAGATAGCCCTCAATGCAAAGGCTCTAGACGCAAATATTGGTGTGAGAGCTAATTCAATCAAGGAAACACTGCATGTTGGTGAAGGGCATATTGAAGAAGGATCAGCCGAGTGGTTCTTGTGGGAGAACAACTCCATTTGGCTCACTAACTTCACACACCATCAGGCTTCCAAGCAGCTCTCAAGGAAACTCAGTTTTCACACTCTATGCTTAGTGCCCTTTGTATGGCTAGGACTGAAATGAAGCTTGGAGAGCATCCCACACAAACGAATGCTCCACATGCGGGTTTCACATGCCACCAACTCCACATTCACAGGCAACTTCAGCGCCACAGCCGTTTTCAGATAGCCCTCAATGCAAAGGCTCTAGACGCAAATATTGGTGTGAGAGCTAATTCAATCAAGGAAACACTGCATGTTGGTGAAGGGCATATTGAAGAAGGATCAGCCGAGTGGTTCTTGTGGGAGAACAACTCCATTTGGCTCACTAACTTCACACACCATCAGGCTTCCAAGAGGCTCTCAAGGAAACTCAGTTTTCACACTCTATTCTTATTGCCCTTTGAGTGCATTATCTAGGAATGAACCTGGTAGAGCATCCCACACAAAGGAATGCTCCACATGCGGGTTTCACATGCCACCAACTCCACATTCACAGGCAACTTCAGCGCCACAGCCGTTTTCAGATAGCCCTCAATGCAAAGGCTCTAGACGCAAATATTGGTGTGAGAGCTAATTCAATCAAGGAAACACTGCATGTTGGTGAAGGGCATATTGAAGAAGGATCAGCCGAGTGGTTCTTCTGGGAGAACAACTCCATTTGGCTCACTAACTTCACACACCATCAGGCTTCCAAGCAGCTCTCAAATAAACTCAGTTTTCACACTCTATGCTTAGTGCCCTTTGTATGGCTAGGACTGAAATGAACCTGGTAGAGCATCCCACACAAACGAATGCTCCACATGCGGGTTTCACATGCCACCAACTCCACATTCACAGGCAACTTCAGCGCCACAGCCGTTTTCAGATAGCCCTCAATGCAAAGGCTCTAGACGCAAATATTGGTGTGAGAGCTAATTCAATCAAGGAAACACTGCATGTTGGTGAAGGGCATATTGAAGAAGGATCAGCCGAGTGGTTCTTGTGGGAGAACAACTCCATTTGGCTCACTAACTTCACACACCATCAGGCTTCCAAACAGCTCTCAAGGAAACTCAGTTTTCACACTCTATGCTTAGTGCCCTTTGTATGGCTAGGACTGAAATGAACCTGGTAGAGCATCCCACACAAACGAATGCTCCACATGCGGGTTTCACATGCCACCAACTCCACATTCACAGGCAACTTCAGCGCCACAGCCGTTTTCAGATAGCCCTCAATGCAAAGGCTCTAGACGCAAATATTGGTGTGAGAGCTAATTCAATCAAGGAAACACTGCATGTTGGTGAAGGGCATATTGAAGAAGGATCAGCCGAGTGGTTCTTGTGGGAGAACAACTCCATTTGGCTCCCTAACTTCACACACCATCAGGCTTCCAAGCAGCTCTCAAGGAAACTCAGTTTTCACACTCTATGCTTAGTGCTCTTTGAGTGCCTAGGACTGAAATGAAGCTTGGAGAGCATCCCACACAAACGAATGCTCCACATGCGGGTTTCACATGCCACCAACTCCACATTCACAGGCAACTTCAGCGCCACAGCCGTTTTCAGATAGCCCTCAATGCAAAGGCTTTAGACGCAAATATTGGTGTGAGAGCTAATTCAATCAAGGAAACACTGCATGTTGGTGAAGGGCATATTGAAGAAGAATCAGCCAAGTGGTTCTTGTGGGAGAACAACTCCATTTGGCTCACTAACTTCACACACCATCAGGCTTCCAAGCAGCTCTCAAGGAAACTCAGTTTTCACACTCTATGCTTAGTGCCCTTTGAGTGCCTAGCACTGAAATGAACCTGGTAGAGCATCCCACACAAACGAATGCTCCACATGCGGGTTTCACATGCCACCAACTCCACATTCACAGGCAACTTCAGCGCCACAGCCGTTTTCAGATAGCCCTCAATGCAAAGGCTCTAGACGCAAATATTGGTGTGAGAGCTAATTCAATCAAGGAAACACTGCATGTTGGTGAAGGGCATATTGAAGAAGGATCAGCCGAGTGGTTCTTGTGGGAGAACAACTCCATTTGGCTCACTAACTTCACACACCATCAGGCTTCCAAGCAGCTCTCAAGGAAACTTAGTTTTCACACTCTATGCTTTGTGCTCTTTGTATGGTTAGGACTGAAATGAACCTGGTAGAGCATCCCACACAAACGAATGCTCCACATGCGGGTTTCACATGCCACCAACTCCACATTCACAGGCAACTTCAGCGCCACAGCCGTTTTCAGATAGCCCTCAATGCAAAGGCTCTAGACGCAAATATTGGTGTGAGAGCTAATTCAATCAAGGAAACACTGCATGTTGGTGAAGGGCATATTGAAGAAGGATCAGCCGAGTGGTTCTTGTGGGAGAACAACTCCATTTGGCTCACTAACTTCACACACCATCAGGCTTCCAAACAGCTCTCAAGGAAACTCAGTTTTCACACTCTATGCTTAGTGCCCTTTGTATGGCTAGGACTGAAATGAACCTGGTAGAGCATCCCACACAAACGAATGCTCCACATGCGGGTTTCACATGCCACCAACTCCACATTCACAGGCAACTTCAGCGCCACAGCCGTTTTCAGATAGCCCTCAATGCAAAGGCTCTAGACGCAAATATTGGTGTGAGAGCTAATTCAATCAAGGAAACACTGCATGTTGGTGAAGGGCATATTGAAGAAGGATCAGCCGAGTGGTTCTTGTGGGAGAACAACTCCATTTGGCTCACTAACTTCACACACCATCAGGCTTCCAAGCAGCTCTCAAGGAAACTCAGTTTTCACACTCTATGCTTAGTGCCCTTTGTATGGCTAGGACTGAAATGAACCTGGTAGAGCATCCCACACAAACGAATGCTCCACATGCGGGTTTCACATGCCACCAACTCCACATTCACAGGCAACTTCAGCGCCACAGCCGTTTTCAGATAGCCCTCAATGCAAAGGCTCTAGACGCAAATATTGGTGTGAGAGCTAATTCAATCAAGGAAACACTGCATGTTGGTGAAGGGCATATTGAAGAAGGATCAGCCGAGTGGTTCTTGTGGGAGAACAACTCCATTTGGCTCACTAACTTCACACACCATCAGGCTTCCAAGCAGCTCTCAAGGAAACTTAGTTTTCACACTCTATGCTTTGTGCTCTTTGTATGGTTAGGACTGAAATGAACCTGGTAGAGCATCCCACACAAACGAATGCTCCACATGCGGGTTTCACATGCCACCAACTCCACATTCACAGGCAACTTCAGCGCCACAGCCGTTTTCAGATAGCCCTCAATGCAAAGGCTCTAGACGCAAATATTGGTGTGAGAGCTAATTCAATCAAGGAAACACTGCATGTTGGTGAAGGGCATATTGAAGAAGGATCAGCCGAGTGGTTCTTGTGGGAGAACAACTCCATTTGGCTCACTAACTTCACACACCATCAGGCTTCCAACCAGCTCTCAAGGAAACTCAGTTTTCACACTCTATGCTTAGTGCCCTTTGTATGGCTAGGACTGAAATGAACCTGGTAGAGCATCCCACACAAACGAATGCTCCACATGCGGGTTTCACATGCCACCAACTCCACATTCACAGGCAACTTCAGCGCCACAGCCGTTTTCAGATAGCCCTCAATGCAAAGGCTCTAGACGCAAATATTGGTGTGAGAGCTAATTCAATCAAGGAAACACTGCATGTTGGTGAAGGGCATATTGAAGAAGGATCAGCCGAGTGGTTCTTGTGGGAGAACAACTCCATTTGGCTCACTAACTTCACACACCATCAGGCTTCCAAGCAGCTCTCAAGGAAACTCAGTTTTCACACTCTATGCTTAGTGCCCTTTGTATGGCTAGGACTGAAATGAAGCTTGGAGAGCATCCCACACAAACGAATGCTCCACATGCGGGTTTCACATGCCACCAACTCCACATTCACAGGCAACTTCAGCGCCACAGCCGTTTTCAGATAGCCCTCAATGCAAAGGCTCTAGACGCAAATATTGGTGTGAGAGCTAATTCAATCAAGGAAACACTGCATGTTGGTGAAGGGCATATTGAAGAAGGATCAGCCGAGTGGTTCTTGTGGGAGAACAACTCCATTTGGCTCACTAACTTCACACACCATCAGGCTTCCAAGAGGCTCTCAAGGAAACTCAGTTTTCACACTCTATTCTTATTGCCCTTTGAGTGCATTATCTAGGAATGAACCTGGTAGAGCATCCCACACAAAGGAATGCTCCACATGCGGGTTTCACATGCCACCAACTCCACATTCACAGGCAACTTCAGCGCCACAGCCGTTTTCAGATAGCCCTCAATGCAAAGGCTCTAGACGCAAATATTGGTGTGAGAGCTAATTCAATCAAGGAAACACTGCATGTTGGTGAAGGGCATATTGAAGAAGGATCAGCCGAGTGGTTCTTCTGGGAGAACAACTCCATTTGGCTCACTAACTTCACACACCATCAGGCTTCCAAGCAGCTCTCAAGGAAACTCAGTTTTCACACTCTATGCTTAGTGCCCTTTGTATGGCTAGGACTGAAATGAACCTGGTAGAGCATCCCACACAAACGAATGCTCCACATGCGGGTTTCACATGCCACCAACTCCACATT